>NW_019444519.1:0-10254 GCF_002814215.2 Seriola lalandi dorsalis
AAAAAAAAAAAAAAAAATGCTGTTATCAGGCCAATCAGCCATCGGTGTGTGTCTCTCTCTGACTCTCCCTTCACCCCACCCTTCCTTAATTCCTTACTTATTTTATTGTCTGACATATGGTAGGCAATACCATAATCAGATTACCCAATAGGTTCCAGCAAGGTCATATGAAACTGATCAGCACAGAGCACAGAAGAGTATGTCACCCCGCTCTCCCTTCCATCTGTCATTCAGCAGAGTGCACAGCCATGCATCGTTGTTTCACCCAATGAGGACAAGGGCCAGCTCTATTCACATAATGAAGTGGATTCTGCCTAAACAGGCTAAAAGAGCTTCTCTCTCTCAGTCCATCTTGCACTGCTTCGTACTGCATGCAGACACAGGGCGCAAAGGTCTTTCATATAACGTGTAACTTCTTTTCTTTAATAAACAACTCCGCTACATTACCATCTCAGCAAATGCTAGCTGTCCCATCTCATGCTTTTGAACTACACTCACCAGCAGACTGAAGCAAACTTAACCAAATTTCCTGTCTCCCAGTCTGTAGCCTGCCAGGCCCAATGAAAGCACTCTTCCTTCTTCCCACAGCTCTGTATTATCCCATCAGCCTCCAGAACTGCATTTCAAATGAGTAATGATGACTCTCTGAGCATCATGTCATGCTACATCTCTTCTCTGGCCCTCAGGGCACCGCAGCACTCTTCCCTGGTTTTCCACTTGTAGCTGCCTTTTTATTTACATGGACCTCAGCTCTGACAGCCAAACCAGTCAGTCAATCAGCCAGCCTGTCAGCTATGCACAGCCAACAAGCCTGCGTGGAAAAACGGTTGTGACAGGCGCAAAAGAAGCTGGGTGATTTATAAATCCTGCATTTTTCATGATTTATATAAAAGTCTATGATCCTCCTTCCTGGCTAAAAGTGATGGAGGGGGTGGAGGCTGCCAGATGCACTCGCCATGCTTCATGGCCCAGTTCTTTTACTTTGAATGATGAGGTTATAGATTTTTAGTGGATAAAATAGGGCGCTGGACACACTGAGCAAAGCTGTGTTGTGCTTCTTTGATAAGAATAAGAAACTGTGCAGTGGGAGGAGGTAGACTGGTGTTAATTTGCGAAAGCTCAGTTTTTAAACGAATGCATATAGATATTTTGACCTCGCCTGGCCTGCAGTACTCGGTTAATAATATCGATCAGTTTCACTAATTGCTATTTGCAAACGAAATGAGACGGTCACTGTCCGTACGGGTTTGAAAACTAACTTTGCTCTTAGTGGTTTCGTGTCTGCTCCACAGTGTCGGATACAGCCTCAACAAAGCTTCCTCTGACCGCTGGATGAGTGATGACAAGCTGACGGAGTGACAGGTGGATTAATCCATCACCGCTGACAATGCCGACCTTTCAGGATCAGACGTTAGATTGCATCTGAGCCGGGCCAAACACAGATACTTTATTGTTAAAATGATAATGCTTGCAGTACCATCGAAACACCCACGCTGTCTGACAGCTGTTCACACTCACACACACACACACACACACACACACACACACACACACACTGTGTCAGTCGATACCTGCAGGACTGCACTAAGGAAACACCTGTATTTACTGTAGATGTTCCTGTCAGAGCAAACTGCTGACTTTGCCAAAGGGCCTTATATTTGCTGCACTGATGTTGTCTTGGGTTGGGATGATTCAGTTAGCAGAGCATTACCTTCTGTCAAATCAAACTCTTGTGTCAGCCACCAGACAAACAACAATCCCCTCTGCACTCTGTGATCGCTCAGTTACGGACACTGAGATTCAGTCTTGGCTTTTAGAGCAGCAGGGAGGGAGATTAAATGTCAATAAGGACACAGTTCTCCCCGGCGGCATTGAACTTAAGCTCATCGTGTGTGTATGTGTGCGTGTGCGCGCATGTTAGAGTGCGATAAATCAACTGCCAAATAAACAAATGTGGTTCCTTCATTACCTAATGCATCTAAGAGTTGCCTCTCCCCATCTGATTGCAGTTAATACACTGCAGTGTTGTGCATTACCTTCACTGCAGTGTGTTTTGACTACAGGGAGAAAGACGGGCCTTTTCCTCTGCCTGTCCAGATGGTGGCAGCGTGGGACACATTATACATATTTAATTTAGTGACTGCCTGTCTGTCAATCAGGGGAAGCATAGGCACACATTGCACAAAGGAGCATCAAGACTGTTTAACTGTAATGTTTTTGGAGGCATAAAGGAGCATAGAAAACACATCGATAGGTGTTCACTGTTTGCTAGTTTCATATATTTTTCATATATTTAATAGTTTGTGGCAGGTTGATTTTACACTGCTCAAAGAACCAGGAATTGTGGAGAGAGTTGCTTCTGCTCAGTGGTTTCTTTCCTTGGCACTGACTGGGCCAAGTCCGCATTTGGAAGTGCCCCAGCCTACAGTCAGCAGTTCCCACTGCGGGACTGTGCAGCGCAGCATTATCATAATGAAAAATTATTAATCTAATCCTACTTTTTTTTTTGCTGCTGTCCAAGTCCCAGATAACTGGAGCGACTGCAGGCATAGCTGCTGTCTCATAATGACTGATTGTGGGAGAACACAGCAGCTGAATTTCAGAGCTTCCATTTTTCAATGAAGCCCCCCCAGTCAGTTCCGTGTGTGTGTGTGTGTGTGTGTGTGTGTGTGTATGTGTGGGCTCTCATAACTGAATTTAAAAGCATTTGGCCGAGACTGGGACTCTGGGGATCAATTCAATAGGACTTCCAAGTCCTTAGAAGTGTGTGCTGGGCTGCGGCACAGTAATGCCACAAGCCCCTGTTCAAGGACACTCTTGACATACTGAGCTTATGGGATATTTTTTGCATCTCATTGAACAGGAAGTGATGAGCGTTTCTCAGTTTCCAGCTCATAATTCTGCCTAAACGGGTCAAGGTGTTGTCTTACAGCCGGAGGAAATTGAAGACACCAAGCTTCAAGAGCTGCCGCCCCCCCCAGTGTGTTCTTCCCTCCGTCTTCTTATTCTTTCACCTCACTGTCCTGTCCTGTCCTGTCCTGTCCATGTACTTTTCATCACCTTTTATTGCACGACTCACTCTTGAGGCGGTGAATGCATGCATCAAGGCATGATAAATCACGTTTCTGTGGACGTGAGAAGTAGTTGATGAAACAGCATTTCTGCTTCTGTGTTGGCACAGGCTACAACGGCCTGGTTCCTGAAGTTAATATCATGTGATTTGTTCAGGCCACATAACACACGAGTAAGGCAGTGCAGGCTCAGGGCTGTGTCTGCATTGTCAGCCAGCAGTAAATATTAAAAAGCCAGGTGCTCTGAAATGCTCAGAATGAATTTAACTCCCCAGCATACTGCGGCAGAAGCAGCACAGAGGGGGCAGTTCCTATTGATTTATCATTAATTTAATGCAGTTTTAGCCGAGTTATAGGCTGAAGTTTACCTGTGGCATTTCGTTACGCTGTGTGTGTGTGTGTGTGTGTGTCTGTGTCTGTGTCTGTGTCTGTGTGTGTGTGTGTGTGTCCTTGGTCAGGAGAGGGCAGTCTCTCCTAATCTAAATTAAAATGGTTTTGTACTTCCACTCCTCAGGGCCTTTAGATGACTGAACACACAGGCTCGCACACAAATCACCGACACTTATTTTCAATTAACTTTATTGTACTGCGGTGGCAGGGCTGAGCAATGCACAAGCACTGTCATGCCTCTGTTACTGTGAACATGTCTTGAATGCAAATCTATATTAGACGGTGGTATTTGGACTTGCTTTGCAGCCATTTTTCTTATTGGATCAGTGTGGCTTTCTGTTGATGTTGATGATTGGAACAGGGCCGGCTAAGTGCAGATTAAAAATAGCTGTGTGTCCTCAAGCTTTTTTTTTTTTTTAATTATATTTTTTTGGGCTTTTGTGCCTTTATTGGACAGGATAGTGGAGAGAGACAGGAAATGGGGAGGCAGAGAGAGGGGGAATGACATGCAGTAAAGGCCGTCCGATGCGGGACTCAAACCGGGGCAAACTGCAGCGAGGACTGTAGCCTCTACACATGGGGCGCCTGCTTAGACCACTACGCCACACAACACCCCGTGTCCTCAAGCTTGCAGCTAAATAGGGGTTTCTCTTGCTGCCTGTTTGATGCTAAAAGCCTCTGATGCCTGTGTTCTACCTCGTCCCATTTTTGTAACACAGGAAGATAAGCAGCACAGACTGAGGCAAGTTATTTAGCCCGGTCGCACCCGACGACACCTGTTTGCACTGTTGTGTTTCTCCACGCTGTGATACCTTGCACAACACAGAGCCTTAATTACCCTGTGGTTGTGTGTGTGTGTGTGTGTTTGTTTGTGTGTTGCTTCAGAGGATTCCCTCTTGCGTCAGGATGATATTTGGATGCTGGATGGCGATGACCCTCAGGAGCCCCTTTCCCACGTTCCACGCCCCGATCACCTGGACTTCCTACGCATCACACCGCCCGAGGATGACATCATCGGAGACACACCTTACTATCCCAAGCTGGAGTGCACGGTGAGGGTCCTCAAACATGAGCAGCACAAACACTTAAAGATCTCAATGAGCTGTAATGCACATTTTCCCACGCAGAGCAGTGCACCATGGCACTCTTTTTTTCTTTTTTAATTTTCCACCCTCTTGGGACTCATAGGGATTGCTCTCCACTCTGGCATTTAACCACCTGATCATGAATTCTTAGAGATGGATTAACAGGTCACGGATTCTAATCTGCAGACTGGGGTATTAAGCCAAAACTGACTGAGATCATTCCACTCAAACCTCTCTCATTCAGAGCAAACACAGAAAAATCTGACCTTCTCCTGCAGGCCTTTTCTATCATTTTGTAAACTTATTTAGGCCATAGAGAGTAATTAAGGGGATTTCTCTATTGTTAATGGGCTGAGATTGCAACACGAGATACACAAAGCATGTGGTTTGTGTAATCCTACTGTGTGCATGTCTCCCAAAAAGCCTGCAGCAAACAATGCATTGTTTGTTTCCAGGTGTTTGTAGGCTTTAATTATGCTAATAAGTAATACAACCAAAGAACTACTAATCTGCACTCAAATCATCTGATTTAAAAAAACAAAGAAAAAAAACAAAACTATTTCCGTCTCTGTAAGTCTCTCTAAATCCATCCAGGTTCCATCATGCTGTCTGGCAAAGGCGTTCATTCCATTGGCAGGTAAGGCAGATTACCTGGGTGTGGTTTTAGGCGGATAGTCTAGGAGTGCAATGCCATGAATTGTTTTCCCAAAGACACAATACATTGCTTGACTGATCATAATCAGTTAACATACCATTACAAAGGCCACGCTGTACAGAATTAGAGCCTCTGCATTGTTTTGAAAGTGACAGCCAGCTCACTTACTTGGCTGGGGCACGGCCTTTTTGTCACCATCATCCATTTTCATGTCACTAGAGAAGCATACATCAATTGTAAATGATGCATTCTGAGAGCGGGAGGGAGGAGGAGGGATGAGATGACACAATCCAAATCTGTAGTTTTGATTTGATAGGGGTTTTTTTTTTTCTTCTCTCTTTTTAGATTTGTAGTGTTTAGTTTCCTTCCGGACACGACGCTTTGAATTGAGGCCAAACACTTCGATCTTGGTTTGATCAGACCAGAGACTCTTTTTTCTCACCATCTAAGAGTCCTTTAGGTGCTTAATAATATAATAATAATAAACTTTCACTGAGGATGGGCTTCCGTCTGGCCGCTCTGCCATGAAGCTCAGATCACTTGAGTGCTGCAGTGATGGTTGTCCCTTCTGGAAGTTTATCCTCACATGATCTCTGGGGCTCAGCCAGAGTGACCGTCCAGTTCTTGGCCACTTCCCCTTCTCTCCAATTGCTCAGTATAGCTGGGTGGCCAGCTCTAGGAAGAGTCCTGGTTTTTCCAAACTTCTTCCATTAAGAATTATGGAGGCCACTGTGCCCTTCATTGCAGCAATTGTTTTTCCGCAGATCTGTGCCGCAACACAATCCTGACTCTGAGCTCTGCAGACATTTCCTTCCTCCTCATGGATTGGTTTTTGCTCTGATTTACCTTATCAGCTGTGGGACCTCATAGAGACAGGTGTAGGCCAATCACTTCAATCAAGGTGTAGAAAATATCTTAGAGATGATCAAGATAAATGGAAGACCCCTGAGCTAAATTTCCAGTGTTATAGCAAAGAGTCTGGATACTTATGTCAATTTCAGATCTTGGCTTTTAATACATTTGTAAAAAAAAAAAAAAAACCTGCTTTCTCTTTGTCATTATGGAGTATTGAGTGTAGATTGAGGGGTAAATGAATTTAAATGATGTAAGAAAAAGGCTGCAACGTAACAAAAAGTGGAGGGGTCTGAATACTTTCTGACTGTAAATTAATCATGTCACTACTGAGCTGACATGTGCCAGATATCAGTTCACATCACAGCCTTGTCCATCAGAGGTGCCTCTTTCTGGTACAGCCTCTGAGGGGATTTACTGTGTGTGTATGAATTACGACTGGACTTACATAACTTAATTCCCCGGCCACAGAATCCCCCTCTCTATTTGTGGCTTTCTTCTGATGAATAAAAAGAAAATCAGAGGAAAATGCAGTTACAAGTGATATTTCTTTCAGGTTTTTATTGGTTATTATTATAACAGTAAAAAAGAAATACCTGTTTGAGAATACATTTACAACAATATTTCCATTATTCATGCGGCCCCTTTTTGCTCATTTGTTCTTCTGTTTCCAGCTTGAAGAATATCCATTTCTCCCATTTTCTCTTCACAATTTTTTGTTTAATTTGGGTCATAGAACTGGACAAAAACATTTATACTACACACTTAAAAACACACTTCTTTTATAAGTGAGTGCTTTGTGGCTTCAGCTGAGGCGGTGCTCAATGAGCCAGTCTGAAGGAATGCATTCAACAAGCTTGACCTTTGGTTGTTAAGGGCAACCACGGTTTGAAGAATCCATGTGCTTCAAACCACTTTACTAACATTTATACAAAAATAAATTGAATGTTAGAGCTGGTTAAATCAGCTAAATAAGACACCACAGGAATGATTTCTCTCTGCTTTTTGATTTTCTCATAAAAACTATTCAAGTGTTCCTCTTTCCCTCATATTGTGTTGTCTGTTGTTAGCTCAACTGTTGTTAGCTTCTAAACTTTTTAAACCTCCTTAGAAACCGTGGTGTCACAACTAAACTTCCAGTTTGAATCAAAACTGTCACAGCTCGGTGTGTAGAAAGAAAGTTGACATTCATGTTTGAGGTAAGTGAATCAAAGTGTCATATCTTTTTGTTCTAACTGAACTCAGTCCTGCTCTGACTGAGAGTTCATGAGCTGCTAATCACGCGTTAGCCACTGAGCCTGTTAGCCAGAGCTGGCTGTAGCTACGCTGCCTAATCACCACTTGCTAAGCCCTGTATTGCAGTAGCTCACCGCTTAATGGTGCAATGCTGGTTTACTGGACCACTGCAGCTCTCCACTTGACCACGTGCTCACTTCTCCTCAGTGTTTACCCTGTTAACTCGGCAGCCATTTTACGGAAGTGAGCAGAGGTAATCAGACACCTGTGGTGCTGGGCTCTGCAGGTTCCCTCCCAGGAAGGGAGGGACCTGAAGGGAGGCGTCCTCAGACTGGGTAGACCAGTGAGACACTTTTTTTTCCTTTTCAACCTGAAGTTTTTTTTTTTTCCTCACACAACAGCACACAGGGCTTTCCTGTAAAGTGAGACAGACATGCTAAAGGAGACAGACTCGTACTAAAGAGAACCGTTCAGTCCTGGAGTCCACATAGAACAGGATAGCGCACAACTACATGGATAATACCGCTCAGCTTGTCGGAAAGTTTGGAAATGCTTTTGTGAACGGCAAGTGAACTCTGTTCTCCTGCTCTCCCAGGGAGATTACAGCAGGACATGCTTCCAGCCACTGAGCAGCTTGACTTGACTTGCAGCGTCATGGGAATCATGCTCACACAGAGGAGACTGAACTGTACTGCTGTCAACATGTCAGTAGTAGTGTTTGTGTGATATAGCGAAAGGCTGCTATATGCAACCTATTTGTGTGTCACTAAACAAGATTACAGGATAGTGTTGTTACAACTGGCACCCTCCTAAAGAAGGTAAGAGGAGCTGCGGAAAATTGTCCATACAAAGCCCCTTTGTTCCCAGCCAACGGTAGAGGTGGAACAGGAGCTGCTTGGATAACTGGACATGGGGAGATGGACCTTTTATGACACTTTTAACTGACACTTTGCTAGAGCTGCTACCTGTTGTGGTTTGCCTCCCTTTGCTCTCAGGTGGTGTGACACTTTGAGCAAAAATGGACAGTGGAAGTAATAACTCAGAGGAACAGGGGAAGCCGCCTGCTAGTTCCTTACTGAATGCTTTCAGCAGCTTCTTCACCCGGGATAGATCTGCCTCTACAGACTTGGAGGCGGCCGTGCTGATGTCTTTCAAGGAGCTGCCGCATCGCAAGAATCCTCTTCCTGAAGGTGGTCAAGCCACTAACAGTAAGTACAAGCTAAAAGGGCGGGTGGATGAAGGAGCAGCTGGAGCACAAGTTGACACAGACCTGGTCCAGGTCACCAAGGTGGAAACGTACAGTGACACAGAAAATGAAGATGAGGATGCTTCCCACAGCAGCACCAGCACATCAGAGAAGCTTGCCAAGACCAGAGAGCCCGTCTTACCTAAGGAAGACAATAACACAGTGGATCACGGTGGAGGAGATCAGCCACAACATGCCGCTGAGGCAGAAGCAGCCTACAAATTGCTTATGTTCAGAACACACAAATTTAGCGAGCAATCCCGCATAGAAGCTATTCTAAATTCAGGCAGGTTTCTGAACAGGACTAGCTCTAGGACAGTTCAGTCTTCAGTTTCCAAACCGGGAGATGGCTGCGCTCCCAAGGACAGCACCACCACAGTGTCTGTAGGTGCAGAAACATTGACTGCAGAAGAGGATAGGAGCAAAAAATTGGGAACAAATGAAAGCGATGGGTATGCCAGGATAGATTGTTCTCAACCTGTTCCCTCTATCATCTCTGGGAATCCTGCTTCAGAGACTGAAGGTCATAATGCTGGCACGGCCTCTCCATCCAAGCAGACAGAAGCTGTAGATAGTACACAAAAGGAGGAGGCACCTGTTCCCTCCACTCCTAAGACTCCTGAAGTGTCAGTCCAATCATCCTCTGGTCCAGAGGAGCAATCAGACACTGCCGGTGTTACAAAGACACCCATGTCGCCATCATCTGCACCCGAAAAGCACCTGGGAGGCATTCAGCCAGGCGGCAGCCCTACTTCACAGCGCACAACTGCTCCAAAGACACCTGAAATGAATACCTCTACCTCATCCCCGTCCAGGGCCGCGGCGCTCTCTTCGTCCCCTTCCTTCCAGATGCCGGCTCTCTTCAGTGGGTTGAGGGTGCTGAAGAAAGGAGCAGTGGGTGAAGACAGGGAGACGGTGTCGGAGATCAAGCAGAGGGAGAAGGATGCTGACCTGGCCCTGCTCAGTTTGAAGAAGACGGTGAACAAAGCCAAGCTCTTACCTGAGCAGAGGACTCCCTCTCCAGCCAAAAAACACGCAGAGCCGAAACCCGCTGCAGATACTAAAAGCACTGTAATGGGACAGCTCAGTCATCTGCTCAACAAAGACAGCCCCAGTGACACCAAACAGTCAGGTCATGGGCAGGATGCTGATCTCAAACATGGCAAAAAAGAGTCTGAGAATGGAGAGGAGGTTGCTGGAGAAGAGAAAACTCCAGACCCAGTAACTCCTACAGCCACACCTGAAAAAAAGAAAACCTCAGATCTGGCCTATGAAACCTTCAGGAGCATCTTTGGCCCCAAAAGCATCAAAAAGGAGAAAGCGGAAGAGGTGGATGTGGAGGCACTGAAGAAGAAAATCAAGAATGACAAGGAAAATCTGAGGTCGATTTTTGAGAAAACCTCCAAATCTCCTCTGAAGGAAGTCAGTAGTCCCACAGAGGCTAATGTATGTACTGACACCCCTAAATCATTTTAAATCACATATGTTTGGAAATTCAAGTGCCCTGTATTTACTACTGAGAGGAGGAAAACATTGTATTTTGAGATAAAGTGGCACTCTAAATCAGAATATTAGTTATTGCATTACCCACATATATGCTAATATTGTTGCATCCATTTCCTTCCTACAGACAGAAGTCACGTCCCCTACAGACAGTGAGGACCGGACTCCAGGGCGGCTGCAGGCCGTGTGGCCCCCACCCAAACCTAAAGATGAGGA
>NW_019444520.1:0-2623 GCF_002814215.2 Seriola lalandi dorsalis
ATCAGTGGACACTGTGGTCGTGCTTTTCTTGTGACCGAGGATTTTCCCGTGTGAGTGGTTGCACTACACAGAGGTCACCGGGGTCGTCCGCAGCTAGGGAAGCGGTATTGATGAAGGTGATTCAATGGAAAAAGAACTGGATAGGGAAGAAAAATCAATGTGAGGATATGCATCTGTAGCTAACCTTTAGCTCTCCACGGGCCTCGGCCTTTAAGTAGCAACAATCAATGATGTGATCAATCAGAACGCAGGGATAAGCAATTTGCTTAAACCTGTCGCCTGTAATGAAAAGCATCATTTTCATGGAGGGATGCAGCACAAATACACAATTTAACAATTGCCTACTCTCCTTTTGTAAGAAAGTGCAGTGTTTTGTCGGACATGATGCCCTCAGCTAGACATATTAAACAAGGACCTCTTTTCATTCAAATGCACATGTCAAACAGGCATCTCCTGATTGTGACTGACATCTTGCTTTGTCAGCGCTGCTCCCTTTCCTTCCTTAAGACTATAAGACGATTGTGTATCAGTGCAATGAGCAGTGCATCACAGGCTCACAACCTCGGACATCTACACAAAGACAGTAACGACACAAAGAGAAAATGCCATGGAGATGACGGACAACATGTAACAGTACAGTGCCACTGCAACTAGGAAAGAGCAGTTGTACTCAGGGACTGACTGCACAGTCAAACTCCTTCACTGCATAATCACTAATAACATCACCTGCAAAAGGCTCATAGTGACACCTGCTTTCTGTCTCTGGTAAAGACCAGTGATGTAGATGGTATAAGCTTTCAGATGTGACATCCAATCAATTAAAAGCTCAAACATTTGAACCCAACATATTACTGCCTGTAGATGTTTGTGTTTTCAGTCTATGGGGAATCCTGTCTATGTCCCATCTACACCCACATACTGTATGCCTGTAGGTGCTGTTAGCCGCTCCAGCCCTGGGGTTTGAGTTGTCCTCTTCCTTACTTCCGTCCAAAGTTGTCTGTCTGATCCCAGAGCCAGTGAGGTCCCTGTGCCCAGGAGACAGGCTGTCAAACAGGGCAGAGCAGAGCTGCAGTGACAGGCTCGTGTCCTGCCGTCACCACAGACATGTCCCCAGGCGTGACTCAGGGGAAGGACTGCGCTGATGCAGCACTATGAAGAAGGCAACCTGTTGATGCTTTTAGCCAACATCCACATTATTTTCGACTTACAGTGATGGTAGACTTTTCCCGACTGCAGCAGTTATAAATTTAGTTCATTGTGAGAGACTGTGCCAACGGGAATCTCTTCCTTTTTTGTCAGAGACAAAAGACAATCCCTGGAATCCTTTCTTTTCCTGGTATTGTAAACTTCCTGAGCTGGATGTCTTTCTATTCTCCCTCTTACCCAGAGGTGTATTTATAGACCTGCTGTGACTGCTGCTCTCAACACAGGCCAGATAATCTTCACATTTTTCCCAGTTTAGACATGGCCTGAAAGCCTCATCCAATTAGCTCAATTCCTGCCTGCAGGTTGCAGTAGCTCCTCAAAACTCAAACAAGAACATTGCTCTGATGACTGAGCAACATATGGCTACGGAGGAAATGCAGAGTGAGACAGTGACTCACAGTCAACTTTGCTCAAATATAAAAGGTATCTTTGGTTTGTTGACAGCGTGGGACATTTGAATTTGAGAACCTAACTGTATGATAATTTATTGTACTTTCAATTGTCACCTGATGAATTAATGTCATATTTTCCTTTACATAAGTAAAGACATTTCGACCATAAATTGATGCAGAAAAGCCTCAACAATTGACCAGAATGCAGTAAATGAAGTGTTTGATGCTCCAATTTCCAGGGAGAGAAACCCCAGACCTCCCGCTCAATGTGCCCCCCAGTGTCTGAACTAAACCCACACCCATGCTCCTCTCATATGTATCTGTAAGATAAATATGAAGCTACAGCCAGGGCACAGGTTAATTGACTGCCCCTGTTTCCAGGCTTTGTGCTAAGCTAAGCTAACACTCGACAAGAAAGCATATTGATGTCTGAACTCAAAAATACTGAATGCCCTTTAACTCAGTTGCTTCCTTTGTATCTAAAATTCTTCTATAAGTTTTTTCTTTATGTTCACAGATCATGTCTGGACTGCAAAGAGATCAGTCATTGCCTCTTCAGTCTAATTTCATAGTCGGCAGTCATAGTCGCTGTCAGTATTTACTGAGACCAGCATTTTCCCCTCTCCTCGTTCCTCCTGCAGTCACACTCTGCTGCAGCTCACCCCTCCACTCACACATTGGACTTGCACTCAGCGATATTACAATGATGCTGATGGGGGAAAAAGAGATCGCATGGTTTCTCAGAACAAGATTAACTTAGTGAAGGACCTGAGCTGGGGTCGGGACTGATTTAGACAACCAACACGCTGGTACAGTGTGGATGTTTGATTAGTTTGTTTAATTTGTTTAATTAGTATTCTGATAAAATCAGCATCTGTGCGTCAGTGGAATGAATCATATCCACATGTATAAAAGCTCTGTGGGAAAATGAAAACATATGCCATTGTTTAAAGTTTAAATATCAATAATACCTACATTAATTGTGAGATATGTGAGTAACTTTTAAGCCTCCCTCCTATGTTTTG
>NW_019444521.1:0-1937 GCF_002814215.2 Seriola lalandi dorsalis
CACCCTCACACATGTGGGACTGCTGCCCCATTGTGGCCTAGCCAAGATGACCAAGGCTGTACACCCCGTGGTGCTGTCACTCGCCAGCTCCAATTGCTGCCTGAACCCACTCCTTTACTATTTCTCCAGCAGCCTGGTGCACAGGGAGGCACCTGGTGGTGGAGGCAGTGGCAGCCAGTGACACAAATCATCCCCTACAACTACGGAAAACAACCCGTTTTTTAAGAGCACTATTATAATCACTACTGCTTTAGTGATTATACAATTAACCAGGACTTTTTCTATTCACATACAGTATTCAGTAACCTATACTGTGTGCACTGCTTTGTACGTGGTACTGCAGGTAACTCTGTATGTGTTAAATATGTAATCTGCATTTTAGGTTTAACTGGTTTTGTGAGTGTTCACTTTACTGCAGAGTTGTGTCTCTGGAGTAGTTTGAGGTTCAGTGTCATGTTAACAAGCACTTTGCCAGCTATGGTTGGCTTGGTTATTTGGTTCAGTGCAACTATATGTTTGTGAGATAGGGACATGCAATGAGATTTTTCATATGCAGTGAATACGTGGAAATGCTGCTCCAACATTATGGAGCAGTTTACACAGAATGTTGATCTTATATGTAATTTATGTTATTCCTAAAGTGTTGTAATTTTTTTCAAATGTGCAGTTTGAGAATTGACTGATTGTATAAGGTGGCCATATTAGCAGTAGCTATGTTTTAATGTTGTGTTATTTGTGAATCTTATCAAAATACTGTGACATTATTAAATGTATACTGCAGTCGTAATGAGACATAAAACTGACCGTCCTCCATGCAATCCTCTCCATGATGAGGTTCTCACACGTCTCCAAATGTTTGACGATATCTTTGCTCAGTGTAGGGTCAGCCTTGATGAAGCTCTCGATGACTTTGTAGAAGTCAAAGGCGGAGAGTTTGAACACATCCAGTATCCAGGGGAAACACACATCTGTATCAGCTTGGTCACCACCTCCATGGTTGTATCCTCCAGTCTTAAAACTGCTCTCTAATCATAAGGAGCAAGCAATATAATTATAACGTGTCACACATGTAGAAGAAGTTTAAACATTGATCGGTATTATTGAACCGTAAGATACAACACAGTTATTTAAGAGGTGGTATGCAATGGCATCTGTTGTTAATTTTTTAAGCAAATTACGTGACACACCTCCATATGTTGCCATGACTACCTCCAAAGCGCAGGCCAAGAGTGATGTGTGGAATGTGGAGTCATTGAGGAGTTTACTGAAATGGAAATCATATGACTCAGCTCAAGTCAAATAATGCTTCATTACACATCAAAACAACAAAAATCTTCAATGCATTTCCAAAGTTCAGCTAAAGGTTAAGTGAATAGCCACTTACACTAACTGGCTTCATAATTCTCTAGTGATTTGATAAAAAAAATAAAAAAATAAAAACATACCTGAAATTTTGCACAGACAGTCGCTTCTCTTCCTACAAAGTGAAAAAGTATGAATGAGTATGAACAATATGAATGCAAGTTATTTCAGACACTGAAGTATGTTGAGTCAAAAAGTGTGGGAACCTCTGCTGTATAGTCTACACTTCCAGTGAGTTGCTTCCTGTTGACAGACTTAATTTGCTCTCCACTATGTTGCTATGAAAATAGCATAGACAGGTAGATTGAGCTTTTCTGAGATACTTTTTTGGGTAAACCTGAAAATTGCTAAATTTGAATTCACCTGAGCCTCTGAATAAATAGATAAATAATAAAAATACAAAATTGTTGAATAAAACAGTTGAAAAAATAAATTAATGACATAAATTCAAACGAGTCACTCACCGATTTCAGCATTTCCTCCATGACTTTGTAATACAGTCTGACTCCGAGGGTAAATCTCTGAAGGACAACACAAACATGTACTGTAAGTTGGACATTTCAGTAATTTCAGAA
>NW_019444522.1:0-2623 GCF_002814215.2 Seriola lalandi dorsalis
CCATGGTTACTCTACTAATCATTTAATCTTTTGACTGTCAAATAATGGAAGCGTCTACTGTCATGTTAGCAGCTCTGTGAGGCTGCTAAATGCTAATGTCAACATGCTAACATGGTCACAATTACAATATCTTTTGCAATGCTATTCAGTAATTAGCACTAGGCATAAACTGCAGCTGAGGCTGATGGGAATACTGAGGTTTGTATCTGTACATGAACCAAAGTATTGGACTAATTTGAATTTTGACCTGCTGGTGGCGCTAGAGGAAAAGGATCACCAGAGACATTAGGAGTCGTCCTCTGGGGATCAAGAATCTGTACAAAATTTCATGGCAATGATATAAAACAGAAAAAAGGAGCAAATGTTTTGCATTTTTCCTCCATAAATGACTTAAAACAATGAAACTGTGATGAAAACGTTTGCAGGTGAATTGTTTGGCGTTTGACGACGTGATTGATCGACACAAGTTTAGAGGAGTCTGAGTGTGGCAATGCTAAATGATGTAATTGCATTATAAGTCATATTATTAGTGCCACCATTGCAATGTACAGGGCATAATTTGATATTAGGTCGATACAGATAACATATTCTTGAGCTGCTGTTGGCTCTACTGATAAGGCTAATGATACAATGCTTTGGCACCACTTGTATTTCTTCCAATCACCTGCTGTAGATAAAGTCCTCAGCACACGGTCCAGTGAACACAACATTTTTTTATAGCCGCACATTGTGAGCTGATGAGTAAGACATTCTGGATAATTTCTCAAAAGTAGTAAAATGTCAAGACGGATGATAAAAAAAATGTCAGCTGGGATTTCTCCAGATATCCAAGCATTGCTTGACCTTCTGGGGAAAAAAAAACATTTTATATTTCTTTTTGCTGGAAATTACAATGATGCCACATGAGTTTTGATTTGTGTGGGTGCACATCTGCACATGATTGCCTTTGGAAGAATGGTTAAAAGGTGTGAATGAGATTTTTAACACATTTGCTGAGTCGAAACTCTCTAAATCCGACAGCACGACGCCTTGTTTACAAAGTGTGAAAAAACTTTGATTATGACCTTTCCTGCTTGATTTTAATTGACTGCACCCCCCCCCCCCTTTGTTGCGAATGCAAAACAACATTATAAACAAATATGTACAATGTAAACATCAAATCAGCGCCTGAGGTGAATAATACCCCTGGCGACCATGTTCCCAGCTGGAAGCAAACTCCATGCTGGTGCCTGGAGTGCACTCTGAGCAGCAGCACAACACATTAGTTGGCTCGCAGTGAGCACATTATTCTGAGTAGCATGGAGTCAGATGGAGAGGATGAAATAAGAGAAGGGTGTGGTCAAGATGTGTGATCTACAGTGTGTGAGAGACTGTAGCAGCAAAACAGCAGCAACTGCACTGAGGAGAGGAAGGCCTGTGGTACAGCAGAAAGTAAATCTGAGACAAAAAACATAAGAGATCAATATGAAAGGAGAGGAGGAGGAGGAGGAGGAGGGGCTGGTTACTCCCCACAATGTCTGCAGCTTTAACTTTCTCATCAAACTGGAAAAATCAACACCAAACTATTACTTATGAATTTTAATAAGCTACAAGGAAACACATGGTGAATTTTCAGTGTAAAAACAATCTGTTTAGCATAATCCATACTGTGCATTGATTTTTTAAACAAGCTGTGAAAAACAAACTTCCTTTGTTGTGGTCAGTTTTGTTTTGACTGCGATAATACCGAGCCTGATCTAGTAAGAGAACTGATAGTAAACTATTCGTGGAGTGTGTTTACACAAAAGTTCTTGCTGGTCCAGACACAGCGACACACTCACACTTGTCCTTTTAAGGGGAATAAAGGTGAACGTCTGTGTTGAGCAGGGGACGTTTCATTTTTCAAAAGTCAACACACTGTTTTCCATCAAGGGTGCAACATGCAACGTAGAGAGCGAGAGAGAGAGAGATAAAGAGAGAAAACATGTAACTAAGTACATTTACTCAAGTTCTGTATCTGAGAATAAATTTGAGGTACTTTACTCAGGTATTTCCACTTTATTCTACTATGTAAGCTTCTTCACTCTACTGCACTTCATAGGAAAATAAACATATTCCCCTCTGAAATATAAATAAATACATACTTACTCCACATTTATTTGATAGCTTTACTTTCTAGCTACATTACAGATTAAGATTTTTTACAAACAAAACAACATGATCCGATGATAAGTTATGATATATGTATGTTAAACAGTCCAAATATGTAATGTAAGTAATGCTTTTAAGTAATGGTTAAAAGCAGCTCCACCTTCACCTTCACCAGACATAACAATGACATGCTACTTATACACTAAGGCAACAGTCATAACAAATCAACAATATAATAGCCTATATAATATCCTAAGGGGCATTTTCTTTTTTTTAATTTTATGTAAGTGTATGTATGTATTTTTACCTTTGATTGTAAATAGGCCTACATAATAATAAAAAAATACATTTACTAAAGTGACATTCTTAAAGCAGGTCTTTTAGTTGCAGTAGAGTATTTTTATATTGAACTTTTAGCACTTTAAGTTTAGAATCTGAAAACTTCCTCCACCTGTTTAACATAGAAGCCACTTTTGTAAAACGCACTTTTTCC
>NW_019444523.1:0-8718 GCF_002814215.2 Seriola lalandi dorsalis
TTTATGGAAAACTATCTAGACTCTGCACATGTGTTGATTGTCTGGAGTCAAAGGGCCCAGTGGTGATTTATGATACTGAAGATGATGATTTATGTTTTTGCCAAAATCCTGCTGTTATACCATAAACATATTCTAGCTCTCCTCTAAACTAAAAACTTATCTTCTTAACATTCAGCGAAAGCTTCATCAGTGCAGATATAATTTTCCTGCAACCACCTATTCTACACTGATAAGAAGCAGCCTGTAACTGTGTTGATCATTTTATAAATAAATCATGAATGAGCTCATTAATGTTTGAACACAGCCTTCATTAGCACACTAAAATACTAAAGGTAAACTTTATACCTGCAAAAAATTTTAGCATTATCATCGTAAGCATGTTAGCAAGCTGACATTAGCATTTAGCTGAAAGCACTGCTATGTTAGTGTGTAGCCTCAGAGCTGCTCAAGCCTGTTTTCATTTAACAAAAGAAACAAGAAATTCTGAAATGTTAAGTGCTGTTTAAGTACACTCGGCTATACAAGGAGTTTGTCTACATGAAATATTCAAAAATTGGAAAGATTTTGATGGAAACCAGGAAGTGTCTGATCAAAGAACAAGTAAACATTGTTATGAATCTGATCATACATGTCAGCTTTCGTTTACACACAAATTGGGAAGATTTTGACTGAAATCAGGAACTGTCTAATCAAAGAATAAGTAAAGTATAAATATTACCAGATAGTGATGTCAGCTTTCAGTCCTTATTCAATACTTTGCTATGGTTTTTACCAGAAATTTACTGAGGTTCGACATCCAGCTCTACTTCACTGTGATGTTTGGATGTTTTACTTCAGTGAAGTCAACTGCTCAGGAGGAAGTTGAGACTTTGACTGGGGGCAAAGTGATTATTGTAAACAACTTTTGCAGCTTAACTGAACATACGTGTAGTTTCTAAAACATAAAAAAGAGAGATATATAAAAACTAAAATAGCCTACCCTGTGAAGACAGAAAGCTACTTGCTTACAATGGAATGAGTTGACTGCTAGTTCAGCTAAACACAAATATATGTGTGAGGTAACACACATTAAACACAAAAATATGTCAACTAACATTTTGTAGATTGTCTTCTAGTTGAGGACACATCACATTATATTTTTAGCCAAGTGGAAAATTAAGCAATCCATCAATGATTTATTATAAAATCAACTGTCACCCTGACTGCACCTTCCCACTCCACAACTTTTTCTCCAAGTGAATGTAAGCTAAATTCCTCCAGTGCATCATATAGCCTGAAGTCCCCTGCGATACAAGCCAGAAACCACAATGTAGAACTTGTTTAGAGGCCAGTACATATCTCAGTAGAATGCAAATTGAGATAAATATGAAATCCAAGCCAGGATGAGAGCACAGCTGTGTTTTATTTGTCACTATGCCTCCTCTTCCAAGTGACTATCAGACGTAACTATCAGATGATTATCTTTTCTTGTTCTGGAGGTAAGTACTGGTACGTCAGTTACTATTGATTGTTTGGGGTAAAATCAAATCCCCTCATTTTTGCTATTGTGTTTACATGTTACATTAACTTAATTAATTTGTGTTTAATCAATTGTCACTCAGCAAGCCTGGCACTGCCTGGTGACATGCTGAGGATTTCAGTTGTCAGCCTTATAAAAGAGTGAATTCTCTAGCATGTATTGAACATAATTGTTTCTGCCAATTCAAAAACCTTATTGTACAAATCTTATTGTACCTGAGACCCCCTGAACTCTCTCTGCAAATTTAGTTGCCTGACTGAGTGACAGGTAGTATTTGATAAAGATCCACGGAGCAGCTCTCGACATGATTTGTGGGGACTGTGGAGCTATGCACTGAGACACAGAAGCTTGTTTGGTCAGATCACCTGATATGGCAAGAGATCTCTTCCAACACCATGATCCCAAGGCCAAGGACCTGCTGAAATCACAAACACAGAGGAGTGCGGAGCTTTTCAAAACCCACCGAGGTGCAGAGGAGAGACTGAACTGAGTCAATAAATAATTACGCACCTATCAGTGACTACATGCAGGGCACACTTGGCTGGTATGGTTCAGGGCCTGACTGTTTATTATCTTTCATGAAACTATCTGATAAAGACTTTAGCTCCTCAGCTTCCACAGCTCATATGTTCCCTGAGGGCAGCACATTTGGATTAACAGCAGACCAAGTGGAGCCACGTTGAATCACTTTGTATTTCTCTACTTTTCTTGGAGAAGCAAAAATTCTTAGATCTTCAGGTCACTGTTCAAGGCAGCAGAAGGATGTGCAGTCTCCAAAGCCTCTTCCTACAGCAAATAATAGAGAAGGAAACATGCAATGATGCTGGGTAATGAGTTATTTTATGGTCCATCAGTAAGCAGACAAGGATTAGGTTGCTGCTGATGATCACCGGTAGCCTGACAACCACACTGAATTACCATTTTGTTTCAGTTAATCCTTTCACATTTCATATTGGAATCACTGAACACATATAAGGCATGGTCAGCGATTCAGAGGCAGAGATTTGCAATCATCTGTGGGGTTTAAACCTGACAAGATTTTTAGATGTGGCGTTGCATTGTGGCAACATTGAAGACTTGATAAATTGATTCCATTACTGTAACCAATCTGTGGAGACAGCTCATCCGCATTGGGATTTCTCTAAAGCCAAACCAAGCAGTGTAAAATTCAGGGAAAGTGTTTCTTAGATTCAAGCTGGCACCGTTAAGCAATGGTAAATGTGAAAAATTTATTCAGGAAAAAAACAAAATACCATTCCATCCTGAATTTTAAAGGGGCACTTGTGATATTCCATTGAAAGTGTAGCAGGAAAAACTTTTTATACAATTTTCCTTGTCTTATTATTGTCATAAAAATACTCTTTATTTTTATTTATTCCCTATAAAATAAGATATCCTGTTTTTGAATATGACATTACACACAACAATGTATAAGCTAATAAATATACCTTATTAAAAATATTTAAAATACAGAATACGAAACAAATTTCTTTATTGCAAATTTATTAAAATTAAAACTCATACAGTTCCCTGGAAATTGTACATAAAGTGCTTTTTGTTAACAGGGTGTCCATAGTCTAAAGTCAGCACACACATAAACAATCATGAAGGAACAGACCATTTCTATCCATGAGAAAAAATAAAACAGTGAGAACCTGGAACGGGTTTATGAAAATCTGCAATCATGATGACCAGTGACAGTAGTACAATACTGAAGAATCCCATGTCTTGAATCCATACAAAATTAGTGTCAGCTAAGAATCCCCCATATTTATTTATTTTTATTTTTGGATGATGTCTGCATTAGCCTCGACTCTTTTCGAGCCAAACAATATAATACTAAAATTAAGAACTGTCCTAGATTAAAGGAATGAAATAAATTCTGTTCGTCATGGGATTTTACTGGCATTTTATTGGCAGAATATATTAAAGAAGAGGGGGGGCAAAAAAAGGGCCCGATTTCAAAACGCTGGTTTTTGTTATTCCAGGAAGATGGACTTAACCACAGAACAATGTTGCCTTTCTTTGGTTATTAAAGTTAAACCAACCTTGAAAAAGTTTCCATTTAGAAGCTGCAACCAACTGCAATAACAAAGTGTTTCATTTTCTGCATATGTAGACATGTTTACAATAAAACATTCAATAATTAATTGCTGACTCAAACATCTGCTCTTATTCAAAGAGCTGCATTATAAAAATATAATGCAAGGCTGAGTTTGGCCTTTTCCATATATCAGTTTTATTAAAGAACAAAGTTATGAAATCAGCCTCAATCTAAGTAATTAAATGACTATATTACCTTCATATGACAATTCTGCCCGGTATTGCCCCCTTGAGTCTAGACCCATGAATCTAAAACAATTGAAAACTGGGACAATGATGGAAATAAGACCAGGACTTTATTGTTTTACCCCTAAAAACTGATGAATTTTACATGTTTTTTAAAAAATTGTTGTTAATAAACCTAAATTAAAACCAAACTGTTCAGTTAAAGTCCCTTAAAGTCCCATAAAAATAATGGGGGAAATACCTTCAGATAGTGAATGGAAGATGGAATTGAGTGTCGCAGATAAACTTCATGTCTACACCTGTATTTCTGCCTCCAACAGGCTTGCAGTAAGGGGCCCTGAGTCAAGTCTGATGCCCCCTACCCCAGTCTCAGAGATAACTGGTGAGGCACTGGGGGTCCTCATGGTGAGAGAAGACAGTGATGGGGAGAAAGTTGGTGTCATGGCTGAAGGGGTAAGTCCTGTGTTCCTGGCTAAGGGGGAATACGCATATTTGCGGTAAGAGGGCTTCTTGCTCAGGCTTGGCACACGCCCCAGCTTTCGTGGAGGTACAGTCCTGATGCCAGGCTGAGCCACTCCTGTTATTAGAGGCGGTGGGTACATGAGACAGCTAGACTCTGCTGCTAAGTCCTCACGGCCGCCTTGGAGCTCCTCGTCAGGGAGCATCCCGATATCGGTGAAGACGGACGCCAGAGTCTGGAAGCGTGGCTCCCAGTCTAACAGGAAGTCCCAGCTGTAGCTGCCCTGCAGCTGCTCGTCTAGACACAACAGTGAGGAGAGAGAATCTGCTGAGCCATGGGCTTCAGAGAGGGGAGCGTACCCTTTTGTCCCCATGCTCTCCTCCAAATCTCTCACCCTGAGTATTGCAGGAAGTAGCCCTTCACCTCCTCCCTCCTCTTTGAAGTGGTGGAGGCTTTCTGTACTGGCCATCCCTGAGACTAAACATTTATTGACTGATAAAATATGCTCCGGCCCTACATCGATAGAGTGGCAGGAGATAGTATCTCCAGGTAAGGCAGAGTCTGGGATCTCTGTGGTCTGGTTGCCCTTCACAGATTCATCTCTTTTACGGCAGGGGTATTGATTAATCCACTTGATCTCCTGGTCCTCAGCTGTCTCACCTTCTGCTGATCCACGGCCGCTCGAGTCTGACTGATTGTATGGCTTTGATATGTCCCTATTGGTCACCAAGATGCTGGGCCGTTTCATCTCGTGCAAAGAGATGGCACTTTGCGTTTGGCTGTTGGATCTACCGAACGAACCTGTGCCATGGTTCAAGTTTGCGGCAATGGCAGCAGCCTTTTTGATTGCAGCCTCTTTAATCTTGTACCTGAGAACCATGCCCACGAAAATGATGAGGATAAGGAGGAACATAATTAGTGAGATGCTAAGACTGAGCATGTGCACATCAAGGGGAACCCCGGTGAATGCTTCTGCTGAGCTGGAGATATTGACGAAAACCAGGCAGGTGGTAGACCTGGAACCCAATCTGGGACTACTTGCCGACACAACCAGCTGCACCATGTCCTCACTGGCATGACCTCTTCTGCGAAATACAGGACCTGACACAAAGAGAGCACCAATTGTTTTGTTTATTGAGAAAAATGATGATGAGCTCACTAGTGAGTACTCCACCATCCCATCCACCCCTCCATCATGGTCCATTGCCATCACATAACCGACCGTCTCTCCAGGCTCGACGTTTTCTGGAAGGAGGAAGTGGTACTGCTTCTGGGTGAAGATGGGACTGAACTCATCCACTCCCTTGATGGTCACCTGGACTCTCACTGTAGCTGCTTTGTCATCTTTGTCCCTGGCCTCCACTACAAAGCAGTACTCACTCTCGCGTTCGAAATCAAAGGTCTGTCTGGTGTGAATGTCCCCTGTGAGGGGGTCAATGGCAAAGGCCTCCTTCCTCTCAGGGCTGCCACTGCCATAGTCCATGAAGCAGGAGGATAGAATTGAGTAGGTGACCTGGCCGTAGTGGCCTAAGTCATTGTCAACAGCATGGACCGAACAGGCGTGGGTAAATGCCGGGAGGTTTTCCAACACCGAACAGTTTATGCTGGGAAACGTGAAGTACGGAGTGTTGTCATTTTCATCCAGCACTGTGATGAAGACAACTGTAAAAGCAACTTTATGTTCTTCAGATGATTCACCGCCATCAGATGCTCTGATAGTGATGCTGTATTTCGAGTCTTCCTCATAGTCAAGGGAGTGGTTGACAACCAAAAGACCAGAGTTAGGGTCGAGTTTGAGGTGACCTTTGCTGTTCCCAGAGATAATGTCATATCGCAATAGGCCGTTGATTCCTAGGTCAGGATCTTGAGCACTGACCTGGACCAGCCTGGTACCTATTTGGCTGTTTTCGCTCACATATGCATGGTACTCTGTGCTGGAAAAGACAGGGGCATTGTCATTACAGTCTGTCACAGTCACCATAACAACAGCAGAGGAGTTCAGTGGAGGTGTTCCTCGATCAGACACACTCACTATCAGTGTATAGCTCTCTGTGGTCTCACGGTCTAAAGGGTTACACAGAACGAGTTTTCCTAAATTCTTCATCTGATTCTCAACTTCAATCATTTTTACTTCCAGACAGAATCGCTTCTTCTCATTTCCCCTGATGATGGCGTAGTCCAAATGGGTATTTTCAGGGCTCCAGTCCTGGTCGTCTGCAGTCAGCGTCAGGAGGGTGGTGTCTGTAGGGGTGTCCTCTGGGACAGTGAGGGTGTAGATATCCTGATGGAATAAAGGTGCATGGTCGTTGGTGTCTAGAATCAGTATGTCTATGGAGGTGACAGTGGAGTGTACGGGATCGCCGCCATCTCGTGCCTCAACCAGAAGATGGATCAGGTTGCTGTTTGTGATGGCCTTTAGGGGCTTGTTGGTGAAAACAGATCCTGCAAGATAAAAATGTGTTCATGAACAAATGCTTTCTTTAGCTGTACTGATCATTAGCAATGGATTCAATGTCTGTGTAATGTGAAAGCAGTCCCCCCTTGGTTTCTGTTGCGGTTTCTGTTCATAGCATGTAGTTTACTGTGATAACTGTGGCACATTTACCATTCTGAATTCTTATGATGGGTCTTTAATTATAGGCAGAGGTACATAAAATAAGGTTCTCATATATAGCAAGGTAGCAATTGTTGATTTGGTTAGCAGTAAAGACCAGCCAAGGGTTATGTCTGGTCATATTACAACACTAGGTCTACATGGTCCTACACTGCAATAAAGGAACAGTGTTTCTCTATTTCTATGTCTTCTACATGGGTCATCATCTTTCAAGATTGCTCACTTTTTCCAGTGTTATGTAGCTTTAGCCTCAGCCTTTTAGCATAATATCATGCAGCCATTAAGATTATATTAAAGGCCCCTTTTTTCAGGGTTTTCTTTTAAAACTAAGTGTGCAACATTACCTTAATTAGCTAACTAGCTACAAAAAATAAAATTTGACACCAATAGTTGTCTTTACTGCTAACAAAATCAAAAATTGCCAGCTTGCTATATATGAGAAGAAGAAGACCCCACTGAACAATCACTGATTGGGGGAGCGAATTAGTGAACAGTCAGTTGACACCAAAATCTATTCCCTTCAGGTCTATGGAACTTTTTAGCTGCTTTTAGCTTATTGCTTTGGTTTTTTGGTTTAGCTAATTGCTTTTGGTACATAATTAAATTAGCAGAAACATGCAGGTGTTCTAAGCAAAAAGCTCTGATAAAATCACTATAGCTACCTATCCAGCACCAAATAGCAGACAGGCAAGACCAGCTGGTTAACACAGTGGAGCAGCTAAGAGCCAGGTATTTTTCTCAGGAGCTGGTGGAGAGTAAAAAAAGCTAAAAGGAGTGATGGCTTTATATTCATCAGGTGGCCAGAAACTCAGATAGTAATTGAATGCTCATGCTAATGCTAATTCTCTGTCTGCTGGGTGTGAAAATAGGCAACTTTTGGCTAAAAAGTTTGCCATACTAACTTAACAAGGTGATAATATATATAGTAATTACTAAAATCTATTGCAGTTTTATCCAAATATTATATTGCAGTCAGTCAGACATTTTTTAATCTTACAATGACACAGCTTACATGATGGAGAAACATGGTCTCACCAATGTAAAACTATAAAACTCCTTTGAATTGACTTAACAGATGGTTTAACAAATATGCAGATTGTTCCTGGATGTGTTACTTTCCAGAATAAGAACTGTAAAACATGTCTGCTTGCATGACAATATATTGAGATTTAAATCACAACTGCCCTTGTCATTAGACACCACAATGCAACATAATTTCCTGTATGACAATTCTTAAATGAATTCCATGTGCAGACCGTAAGAGCAAATTTTCCTCTTGGATGACAATAAACTGTTTGTCCCTCCAATTTATTATTCCACTCCACCGCCAATTGAACTTTTCTCCAGGATTACTTTATTAATTCTGCTCTAAAGCACCACCACTTATTGTTTGTGAAACATATGGGCATGGAAAAACTGAGAGGCACAGTGCTGCTAAGAGCACCATATTAAATCTTTGGATTCTAGTTAGAGAGCTTTAGTCAACGTTGATACAAATTTCACTTTCCATTAGTGCTCCTCACCGCAAAACACGTCAAATACGTTTCTCTGATATTAAACTTTGGGGTTCAAACATGGTAGAAGTCCATAAATCACTCAAGAGTGGAAAAGACTGGCCAGTACTGAGGGGGTACTGGTTTGGTTTTCAGCTCTGTAGGATTTATCTTCTCTCTTGGGTTTGGGTATTTTTAAAAGGGAGATAATAGGATAGGCATGATTCCTTTGAAGCACTTTACCCAATACTTCAGAAATATAAACAATGGAGAAATATACTGCTACTGGCACAATGAAAACTCTTAGCAACCTCTGATATTGTATGCTGGGCTGCTCATAACA
>NW_019444524.1:0-2621 GCF_002814215.2 Seriola lalandi dorsalis
CAGAACCTGTGCGTACTAGTGAAGGGCATTTGATTGAAGTACGTGAAGAATCTTACAGAGGCAAGCCTTTTCATAAACATGGCAGTGTGGTGCAGACAGTGTCAAAGCTATTCATTAAGACGGAGGAGGATGGAGACAGAGGCTTTCCCTGCTCAGCGAGAGAGGGAGCTACAAAGCATGAGGTTAACAAGAACCATCTGCCTGGAAATGGAAACATGGCCTTCTCTGTATCACTGTTTGATATCCTTTATTCCAAATCAACACAGTGACCAAAGCCTGCTGAGCCCAGAGGTCGTCAACTGAAACTCAGAGAGGAGACTTTAAAGGAGTGAGGGATTATCTGTAACAGTACAGAGATACGAGCGAGGCGAGATATCAGGAAACGCTTCAGAAGGGAGTTTTCCCGCCCTCAAAGATACTGCACCCGTCACCTTAAAGCAAAGGCTTTCACACCCACACTCCTCTGAGATGTTGGGAAAAAAAGCACTGAAAAAGTGGAATTGGATGTGTACGGTCAAAGGTTGGAGCTAAGAATGGACGATGGTGGTGAGGGTCTGAACGTGCAGGTCAGGCCACTCCACTCTGGTGTCTCTACACTCTCTGAGATACTGGATAATGCCTGGAGGGAAAATGTTGTAGATCTGAGTATATTTCTCTTGACTGTTTCTCATACTCTCCGTGACAGTCGCTTCAGGTGAATTAAGTTTTCTTTCTATTCTGAATCTTATTAAAACTTTCATCCAAATCACTAGAGACGCAGTCAGCGCTGGTGTCTCCACTGAGGATAGAGTCAGAAAGTCACTGCTCACATAGAGTCTGTGATTAGAAATACAGAGACCAAAGCTCAAGTTTTGATCCTCAACTTTAAACAATCATCTAAAATACGCCAGCCACAGTCTACATATAGTTCTTTAAAAAAATCATGGAGAGACCATACAGAAGTTTTATGGGAGCCTTCAAAACAGTAAACACACTGTTAGTGGAATTGCATCGTACTTGCACTTGTTTTCAGGTAAATCATTTGTTGCACTGTTGGGGTTCAGATTATCACCTGGAGTGCACACACTGCAATTTTAGACAGAAGAGACGAGAACAAAAAAGAAGAAGAAAATCCCATCATGTCAATGTATAAGCCTGGAACACTGGGCAGCTAACGTGCACCATGCAAAAACTAATAACATTTCAAACTGAGAACAAGCGACTCTTATTTTCTGGTTCATGGGGAGGATGAAGGGGGGCTTATGAGAGGGAGGCTTGCAATATCTATGTTCTCGTTTCTTGTGTTTGGTTTGTTTGTGGATTTCTACCATCATGTTTCATTCATGGTTAAGTGCTCGAAATATCATAATTTATTTTCTCACTCCATGGTTGAGAGCAGAGAAAATTTTAATAGAATTATTGCTGCTTCTGATAGTTAAGTTGTCCTAATTGTGAAGAAAATTACAAGTACAGTGTTGATACACAGTTACAGGCAAACTGAATAAGAATTCATATTAGCAATGGCTCATGAATATAAATTCTTCGAAACACACATTCAGTTGACAGTTAATTAGGCAAACCTAGCTAAAAACATATGCAGTTTAATGCAGGCCCCACACTAAAGGATAATTGGGCAGATTCTGGGTCCATTTCGACTCTCCGACAATTGTGGGGGCGATCCCAATTCAAGGGTGGTCTGAACTAATCATCAGCCCATATAATCATCTGGTGTGAATGGTTACAGACATAATCTTAATGTTACCGCCTGGTCCAGAGTCTCCCAGATTTTGAATCGTAAATATCATCCTGCAGTGTGACAGGAACTGAGATGGAGTAATGAGCAGAAACCTGCAATAGCCAATGACGGCGAGCTGACTAGGAAGTGACACCAACCCGATGCTGCACGCTTGTGTAGAAAAGAAATATAACGGTCTACAGCACGAACAGGAGTTTTTGTCCCCCGAGCCAGGTTGACAATTCAAAAGGAGGACAAGTTTGTGGAGTTATGGCAACAGTATGAGTGCTAATGATCACAGGTTTGCACTATCCCTGTTTTAGACTGACTGTTTGTTATTTCCAATATATACACAAGTGCAACCAGCTGATGATGACAGTCCATCACTATGTTCGTTTTGCTCTGAAGTCACATTTCATCAATCGAGTGCAATAGTGTGAGATCCCAAGTCCCTGGAATCATCACTCTGAATTTGATTAGTAGTGTGTGGTCCTGGATCTTTACTGAATCATCTGGTGTGAGCATTTTCTTTGTAAATTTGGCCGAATGTCTGTGGTGTCCCATGTTTTTAAAATTGGTTAAGATCATCTACAAAATCCTCTAGTGTGCAGCAAGCATAATACAGCACTCCTGAAATAAATCCTCCTTCATGAAGGTTATAATGTTCAGTTTGTTTTGAAGCTGTCTTAGAGAGGTGTTGTTTCAACTGTATGATCATTTTGGCGGCTGTTGATTTGTACTGTGTTATATGGACAGCTCTTTCTATTATATTGTCCATCCCATTTACTGTACATCAATGAGGGTAGGCTAAAGAACAAACACATTTTCTCTGTATAATTGATTACAGTTCAGCAGCAACCTCAAACTACATCCTCCTCGAAGGTCATAAAGTTGAATCAACACCTCC
>NW_019444525.1:0-2621 GCF_002814215.2 Seriola lalandi dorsalis
GTGTGTGTGTGTGTGTGTGTGTGTGTGTGTGTGCGTTTGTGTGTGTGTGTGTGTGTGTGTGTGTTCCCCTGCACTGAACCGAGGTAGAAAGACGGTCGAGAGGAAAATCTCCTACTGAGACAGAGGGCGAAGCAGAGGAAGTGTGATGATTTGAACCACAGGAAGCTCGAACAGGCTAAACTTTGCTAATAAAGCGCCAGTATTAACACAACTTATCTGGGACGAGCAAATCCACACCTCCAGGCTAACGCTGCTCAGCGGGGAGAACTCAACATTATCTCAAGCAGTCGCTTCAGTTGACGATAATTTCAAAGTTGAAGACTGCGTTTGAACACGAGCAATAGATGTTAGCTTATTAGCTGTAGTGTTCAAAGGATATGTATGAGCATGAGGCAGCCTGCAGCTCTTCTGTCTACTGTTGATATATCATCTCCCACTGATTGTTCTTCGCTCTTCAGTTGTGTTCATGGCCAGGGCAGAGCGAAATTCAGATATGGCACAAATGGATATTAAGTCAATGGGGCAAACATGCACAAACATACACTCCAGTCTATTATGAAGTTGGACAAAAGCCAGTCAGCACTGATGAGAATCCCACCAGGCCCCAGTGTGCATTGAGACAGAGGAGTAGCAACTGTATCGTGTAAATGTACAGACTAAGAGTCTACAGCCATGTTGGTGGTACTGTAAGGTTGTATTTAGGCCATAGGTTCACCATTAGTTTAGCATATTAGCATGCTACATTTGCTAATTAGCTATAATAACCAAGAACAGCAGAGGCTGATGGGAATTCTAGTCGCCCCATGTATTATAAGAACTGGATACCGGACTCACATTGTGCATCCCACTGCACATGCTCATTAATGTTTCCCCTGCTGGCCCCGCCCACTTGTTCCAACTCTGCATAGACTTTTCATTGTGGTGATGTCACAAAGATAAAATTCACTTTTCTAGACGCAGGGAAAATTTTACAAGTTTAAAACGTTAATGGAATAGAAGTTCTTAACAGAAAGAGTAAGAACCAACCTGGGGTGCGGTTCTAGGTTTCATGTTTACAGTTTTTCATTTGTGTTTTTTATAATGGTGATCTGTGGGGAAGGTTTGGGGATTTTTTTATTGCAATACCGTGAGTGACCACTGGAACATTTTAACAGCATGGCAGAGTGGTGGCGCCATATCCAGCTTTCTTTATACATCCAAGTAACCCTACCATTATGGGTAAAGATTTAAAAGATACTGGAAAATATGTTTTTTAATTTCTACAATATATTCACATATTTTGAAGGTAGTCAAGTTTAGGTACACATCAGTAACTGGCATCTAACACTTACACAAGAGTGGTTTATGTTTTCACTTTGATCCCTGAGGATATATTATATTACCATCTGTTTCACATACATCATAAACGTTAGCTTCTCCAACAGGTGAACATAACCTGCACTTTATGTAACTACCCGGTTGTATTTTTTAGGTTAACATGCTACATACTACAAGAAAAAAATATTCCAATGCTATCTAAGGTCAGAAAAATGACAGATTATAAAACAAACAAACAAATTAAAAACGTCTTCTCACGGTGTCACATCCTCCCAGACACACACACTGGCTGTTAAGCAAAGTCTGCAAGTTTGTTATGATGATTCATTTATGTTGGTTCTTAATCTAAAAGTACCATTAACAATTCATTAATTTGATTTTAGCCAATAGCTAATCAATCCCAAAGTAAAATGAATATTCAACTTGTTGTTGAGCAGCGAAGCATCAAAGAAACTTGAAACTGTCACAGACACAGTGTCTTCAGTGCTTTTTAGCTAAACTCTCCCTGAACCTTTAGTTACAAATGCACTTTATATATTATTTAATTGGGGTGTAAACCAAAGGAGAAACCATTCAGGCTCAACATACTTTAATGTCTGGAAGAAACATCTGTAGACAATGTGTTTTGAATGCTTTAGCCCTAATAATATATCCCAACATGTGCCTCCAGCATTTGCAACATCTGTCTTGTGTATGCTAAACATCTGCTGTACAGCATATGCATATATAGGCTATATGTCGGTCAAAGTCTCCAGTGTCTGCTGTATATCATATTCGCACACAGAGAAATGTGTTTATATTTGTAGGAATGTAGTCCTTATTCTCAGAATAAATAATACTAATAAGCCATCCTTGTTTTATTTTGTCAGAGATGCACACACACACACGCACACACACACATGCAAAAAAGAGAAGGGTAAGGAGTAATGTTACGATCATTCAGGATTTATTCCAGGAGAAAAGACAAACAAAACACAATCAGTCGCTCTGGCCTGTGTCGTCATGGTAACTCTGATATGTGCACATGATTGTCGAAGGCATCGGATATACAAGCCCCATTAACAGAAAGTCATCATCATCATCGTCATCATCATCATCACAGCACAAGTGCGGCAGGCAGCGCCCGCTCTGACACATGAGGGTGTCGTCAACGTGACGACGGTGCACAAGATGGGAATTTGTTGTGGTCACATGCAGAGAGTAAATACAGCCGGCTAACTCAGCAGGCTCTGGACGAGGACACGCACAGGCAGACACCAGGTCCCAAGGAGCAGCATGTGGAGTCTGAGTGCTACAAACAGTTT
>NW_019444526.1:0-1130 GCF_002814215.2 Seriola lalandi dorsalis
ATAGTATATAGTTAAAAACAAAAAGTGTATTGTAAAAATGTGGTTAAAAACTGGACAAAAAGTAAATTTTGACCGTTTCTGGCAGTCACTCGTAATGGTGACGTGTGCTCAAAGGGGATATGACGCTACTGACAGGTGACCAAATAAAATTAAAATGACACATTTCTGTAGGTTTAAAAATTGAAGGAATTATTTGGGATAATGTAACAATAATAATATATAACATATGTCTAGGTGTTTTTAGACATTTTAATGTGGAATATTTACATATAATACCTTTTTAGAAAGAAACCGGCACACTTTGAACAGTGTTGGAGCAGTGACTGGTTCAGTACTCAGTTTATCTTTGGTTTGTAATTCCTCTTTTTGAGGCATGAAATGTAAATCATGTATGTACAGGCAGATGTTCAAACTGGACTGTTTGCAAACTGAGAGAAACAGAATCTGTCTGTGCGACTTGAGAGCTTACTGCATTGTGTTACATATCTCAGTGCCCACAGATAGCTGGTGAGGGCAGCTGTATTGTCTCGCTCAGAGCGGGAAACAGGAAGATAATGAGGTCTGTGGCAGAAAGATAGAACTGAGAAAACACACACACAAACTAACACACACATACAATGAATCCAGTACAGTAAAGAACACAGATGATGAACACAATCACCTGTCCACACATAAACAGACATTAAATATTCTGGAGGTTTGTCCCTATCTGGCTATAATGATGACGTACACTGACACATCCGGATGTTTTATTTTTAGGCCACACACTCACACGGTTTTACTCTTAAAGTGATGCATCTTATATAGTGCTGGCCCCTGTTAGTGACTGATTCAGATGAAGGTACACGTCCACATGACTTTGTTACTGCTTTACACTGTAATCTAATTGAAACCGACCGAGGTGAATTTGAAATATAGTGCAAATAGAGGTATGAAGGTCACATATGAACCTTTTGCGTTCTAATTTAGTTGGTTCCTTATCTCATTGTGGTGTCCTTTATGTCCCATATTTGCATGATAAAGACCAGTGGCTGTCTAGTTATAGTTTCATAGGAGACTAATGATGCCCTTCAAGTTTAAGGCTCACAATCACCCCTGACAATGAAAGAGTATAGGCATATTATACATTT
>NW_019444527.1:0-2621 GCF_002814215.2 Seriola lalandi dorsalis
AAAAAAAAAAAAAAAAAACAGAACCGTTCTTCAGAACTTGCGTTATTTCTTTTCACAAAAAAATGAGAAACGTTGCACAGACATGGAGAGAAGTAAAAGAAGTCTGAATTTAACAAGGTAAATTAGCTGCGTGATTAAGACATCTAATGACTGACTTCAAAATAATGTGTCTTGTTGGAAAGAAAGCCGTACGTTTGTCACAACAACAATGGCATCTGAAGGAAGGAAATACATCAGTGGCTGTAAACTTTCCATAGTGAATTGAATGAAAACAGGAGAAAAGGGAAAATTACAAAAGTGTTATCCTGTATAAGAGCTTTCATAAACAATTTTAATCAACAACAACAAAATAAAGACATAAGATAAAATCCTACTGCACTACATCAAGATAGTGAAATGTATCTTTGCTCACAATAAAAAAGCGGAAAAATACAAGAACATTCCAGCTACAGTACATTCCCTTCAAAAATCATAGGAACTGCTGGAGAAAATTTGAAATGCATTTACTTTTGAAACCTCATAACATTTTTCCCTCAGGATGTGTATTTTCAAGCTTTGAAAAACCTGGATATACACATCTTCCTCCTGAACTTTTGTCCCCGAGCACTCTGGTGAGAAAATTTTCATATAATGCAAGGAGAGACCATTACAACCTTCTACACTATACACGGCATGGCTTAGTAAACCCATGGTACTGTGGGTACTGTGGTACATGGACTGTGTGAAAAAGGATAATCGTGTTTGCATTTGCAGACAAGAGAAGCAAAAAGGCTTTTGTGAAAGAAAATTTAGATGTACTGAAACAAGAAAGTTGGTATTTAATTTCCCTCCGTGTATAAACAGTTAACAGGAAAACAACAGTGACAAACGCCAAATTAATACAGGAACCTGTCACACAAAGCCTTCACCAGCTTCACTAGACTTAACATAGGTTATCCTGGATAACTAGTCTCAGGGCTTTTTATGTCTTTCAGCTTCATGAATGTTCCAATAACGCAGGGGTGTAATTTGTAATAAATAGGCAGTCACATGCAGCATGGACAGCTCCAGATGAGGCACTTCAGGATATGATGAAATATTGTGCTGTCACACCAAGGCTATAAAAAGATTTTCTGTTCATGATGTCGACCTGATGCTCATCAGGCATGCGGTAATGAAATATGAAAGCACTAGTTTACATTGAACCAGTCACTGTTGGCATACCTGCTTTTTTATTTTCCTAGGTGCAGTTACATTTTCAACAGTGAATTTCATCTATTGAAAAAAAAAATATTGAACTGGCTACCTTCTTTTGTTAGAGGCCCTGTCTGTGGCTATAAGCAATGACATAATAAAGCCAGCTTGTTGTCATCTTGTTGCTGGCGTGTCACCTCTGATTGAGAAAGCAACATTAATATGTCCTATTTATATGTTATTTTTTTACTCTGATGATTGATGTTAAGTATTAACCCTACACATAAACTGTGTAACATATTTTGGCAGCTGTTAAATGCAGCTGGCACATCCCTATTATACTTCTTATTTCAGTAATAACTGCTACTGTGTGAAATGTGTGCTTCTGTGTGAATAAAAAGGCAAAGCTTCTCTGTCTAATATTGTTTGTTCAATGAAGCCTAAGGGTGGCCATTTTAAACTCACACACACATACACTCTGTGTGACTATGACAAGCCCTCCTGCAGACAGCTCCCCAATAAATCTATAGATCATTACAATAATTATCAGTTTAATCTGAACGCAGCATTTTTAAAATATCTCTTCAGACAAACCATTGGCCAGTAGCCAGGGCTTCATAGGCTCTGGAGCCGTTTAGTAATAGGTTACCATGGTTACCTCACAAGAAAGTGAGTTCATGAGACCAAAAAGCCAGCTAAACCAGTTAAACACAGAGTTAGCTTACTGACCCATTAATCTCAGTTCATAAGACGGGCCTCAAATTACTTGAATCCTAGTTCATCTGCAACTGCCAGTTTCCAAAATGAGAAGTACAGTGAGCATGTGAAGTGAAGAAAAAGAAGAAGGAAAGAAATACACAGGTTTTCATCCAGTAGATGAGCCGTCTATGACTGCGGTCAGATCCCAAGGGAGCTGCCCAAGGTCCTGAGGAGAGCACAACACAGAGTGGAGCTGTCCACTGTGCTGAGTGCTTCTCTCTGCTTTGGCTTTGCAACATTAGTCAGAACAGACAACTTCACTAACACATCACCGCTTTCAGACAGTCCTCACCCTCTTTTGTTTGTCTGCCACATCCCACTCACTATACCAGTCAAAGTCTGCTTTGACAAGCATGTGCACAGAATGTTTTGCAAAATCCTAAAATCCCCCTAGTCAATTATAATTGCGTGCTACCAATGCTCAGTGCTTCTGCTGCCTGAATTGTGTCTTATATCTCCATCATTCTAGTAAACAGAAGTTTTATCAAACCGATTCATGAGATTCTGTTGAATGTCACTGGAAAATGTTTATCATTATAATGACAATATAATAATGTATCATTATAATGTCAAGTCATGTGCTAAGGTGGTGCTCAGCGTGAAAGCTGTGGAGAGAGCACACAGTTAACCAAAGCAGTTGCTCAGCTGCTCATACATATTCATGAACGCTACTGTCATGAAAAATCATA
>NW_019444528.1:0-2620 GCF_002814215.2 Seriola lalandi dorsalis
TTGAACTCGTAACATGTCTTCTAGACTGGTAAGTAAACAGCTGTTCATGCTAATGTTGGCTATGCAGCAATAGCAAAACTTACAAATAGCTCCTTGTTGTCCTTGATCCAATGTTAACATATTGATCTGTGTTACTAAGTATTGTGAAACACACAATTTGGCACATGGAGATCGTCTCTGTACTCTATGTACAGTGGACTGGCATGTTGTGGCTTGTCCAGTTACACTAGGCTTAATAATGTAAAATTCCAATTAAGTATTAAAAATAGATCCTGCATGTCGGATATGACATTTCACACCGTTTTCCTTTTTTTTCCTTTAGATTTTTTAAAACTCATCAAACGCTAGAATCACTCTTCGTGTTTTGGCGTGTTTTTCAAGAGGCTGTTTCAAATGAGCAGGCAGGTTTCCAAGCAACCCATGGCCTCTCTCACCACTGCAGAGTCAGATTACATGTGCAAATTCAAAAACAATTCGTTAGATTACAGTTTAACCAGTTACTATATTTGTCATAGAAAACCAAGTTTCTCTTTGTTCGACTTTTTGTAGAAAATACAAAAATGTGATTTCATTTGACACATTTTCATTTGACACATCAAGAGACGGTTCACATTTGCTGTAAAATCAAAAGCCCTCTCTACTCATTGAGCACATGTGACAGGAATACATAAGAGCTTCCTTCTGTTCCCCCCCTGGCCATGCACATCCGGTTTGCATACATTAGTCAAAGCAATGATGTGGATTTATGCATCACTTTGATGTGTTTTTGTTTGTGATCCACTGTCCCATTCTGTGGCATCAGGGATCCGGCTGGTTGAAATTCAAAGTGGAAGAGAGGGGTTAACTAGACTTAGATGAGATGTAGATATAGAGTACATCAGTATGAAGAGGTTGAGATCAAATCACAGGGTAAATTGAAATGTAAGGAAAATGTATCCTGAACCTGGGAATATAGAGGGATTGCGGTGTATGAGAACTAGAAAAATCCATTGATTGATCCAGTGATGTGATGAAGGCAGAAATTGGACAATCTAATAGTTAGTGAAATACATTATGGTTGAGGTATTGAGGGCTGACAACTAGAGACAGGTTTTGGTCACAGGTAGAGCAACTTGAAAAATCTTTCAGGTAATATTAACAGTCCCTTGCGCCGCTCCAACCACACAATGCCGTTTGCTAGTTTAACTATGCATATTAGTTATTTCATAAGGGAACAAACTTATTGTTTACTTTTCATGTACTGAGCTCATATTTGCATTTTACAATATGCTTATTGCACAGAATCTCAAATCAGTCTGTTGAAAATGAGGTTTTAGTCCAACACTTGCAGTCCAACATTAGCAAATAAACCAACTAACAATCAGATTATAACTTAAAATATTTCAGCTCGTAAGCAAAAAATCCTGCTCAACTGTCACGGTTTATCACCGTGTTAATCAGTTTAAGAGTGAAAAACGTCTCCAATGTGTCTCCATCTTGTTTGCATCACATAGCTCTTTTTGAATGTCCCAAAACTGTTTAATAACCCAGCAATTATGCAACCTCATGAATCTTAAACTGTCAGTCTCCCAGTGCACTATGAAGAAAATTATTGCTGCGCACTTCCTAAGATTAGCAGTTAATGAGTTTGACAATTTTTAAAGTTCGGAGTGTCGCAAAAATATGACCCAAATTTCATCCTGGACCATGCATAGTAGCTGTATCAACTGTAACTGTATGCATATCAACTTTTTTTAATATACTATAAATATTCATCAGAATGTCCTTATGCTGCAGCAGCCAGTTCAGGCTACAGATTCTGTTCCAATAGAGAGCATCTTACAAAGCAGGGAAATGGATTTAAAACAAGGGACACGCCTGCCACTGGAACTTTGATGAAACTTCTTGGCTGAGGAGGATGATTTTATTTTTCCTAAGGGGCCACACTGTAAGTGCATACTGAAATACTGTTCAGTCAGCAGTTAAGTGAGGAGCCATGTGACCACTCAGCTGCACAGTGAAAAATTACTTAAAGGCCCAGTCTTTAATTGCAGTAATGTGCCCCTGCTGGAGCACTATCACTCCTCTCAGCCACTTTAACATTGTGATTAATTATACTGAAGAATATTTCAAGGTTGAGATATATTGTGTGTGATGTGTGTGACAGGGGATTTAACTACAATATTTATGTAACCATAACCAGCTGGTTAGAGTTACCTAACCCAAACCACCATTCATTAGTTCCCACAAGTGGTTATTTCAAATTACTAAAAATTGACCGTGAACATTTGGTATCCACCGGGTTGGTTTAACAGTATTCGGCATTTCACCCGGGCAGAATGAAGTATTTGGCAGATCAACATGGAGTTAGATGTCCAGTGAAAGATTTAAAGGGAGACTTTGTGAGCTTGACTTTATAAAATGACCAGAAAATTATTGTAGGAGCCTAAATACAGTTTATTGATGTCAGACTAATTAGTTTAAGTGCTTATTTAAAAAAGCAGTAGTATACAGTAATTGGTTAAAGAAAGGCTTATAGTTGATGCCAGTCTCACAGCTGGACGCAGGTAAACAAATAAAAAATAAAAAAACAGCAGGTAATCAGAACAGGCAACAAGGTGCAGGTAGAAAACTGGCAGGA
>NW_019444529.1:0-2620 GCF_002814215.2 Seriola lalandi dorsalis
GTCATAGTATAGTAAGGCATAAAAATGGTATAGTATACGAAAGCATCATAATGTCATAGTATAATAAGGCATCAAGTCATAGTATAGTAAGGCATAACATCATTTTATAGTATGGTATAAAATGTCATAGCATAGTAAGGCTTAAAGTCATAGTATAGTAGGCATAAAAACATCATGGCACAGTAAGGCTTAAAAATGTCAAAGTAAAGTAAGGTATAAAAAGTCACTGTAGAGTAAGGCATAAAAATGTTATAGTATAGGAAAGCATCATAACGTTATAGTATAATAAGGCATCAAGTCATAGTATAATAAAGCATAAAATGTCATAGTATAGTAAGGTATAACATCATTTTATATTATTGTATAAAATGTCATAGCATAGTGAGGCATAAAAAGTCCTAGTATAGCAAGGCATAAAAACTCATAGTATAGTAAGTTATAAAAATGTCATAGTATACTGAGGATTAAAAACTGTGTAGTAAAGTAAGGCATTAGCAGTCAAAGTATAGTAAGGCATTAAAATGTCACAATATGAAAGTCATTAGAGTCGGCAATTAATGTAATGTGCATGTCTTTGGGTTGTGGGACGAAGCCGGAGTACCTAGAAAGAATCCATGGAGGCACATGCAAACACAGAAAAGTGCCAAGCCTGACAAATAGCTTGAAGTAAAATTAAAAGAAGCATTAGAATATTGTACATGGCAAAAGGCATAAAAATGTTATGAATCAGAAAATCTCCACACATATAGGCCTAGATTGTATTTTTCTGTTAACACAACAAAAAAAACCAAACCCACAACTTTAATTTCGTATTCTTGGTTCAAACCTCTTGGTGTCAGAGTGAAATCAAGAATATTAAATGAAAACATTTCTGTTTAAAGTTAAATAGTGTTGATGGGAATGCTGTTACTTTTTTAGCATTGGACAAATTAAAAATTCACCCTAATTGTGGTGCTAGAGGCAAAACCAGGGGATCATCAAAGTTATTAGGATAAATTGTCTGAGAACCATGGATGTCTGTGCCAAATGCTGTGGAAAGCCACCCAATAGTTGTCAAGATATTTCAGTAAAAACCACTAATGCCAACTTGCTGGTGCGGCCAGAGGAAAAGTGAGAAGAGGAGAAGTCAGAGGATTCATCCTCTGAGGACCATGAATGTGTGTACAAGATTCTGCGGCATTCCCTCAAATACTCAGAGATGTTTTAGTCTGGAGCAAAGAGGTGGACTGAATGCTTTTGGTCATGAACTATTTAGGATATTTTGATAAACTTCATATATTTCATGTCTGTCCTGTGGTGCTGTTGAACTGTATTGTGTTATACTAAATGGTGTTCCTATTATTTTTCCTGCACTATTTGAATCAATGAAGGGTATAGGCTAAATAACAGACACACTTCTCATGTGCAACTACATGTGATGTGCATAAAAGCTATGCTGCTAATTTATTCAAGTAAACACTTCATTAATGAGATTTCTTCACTTTTTTTCTTCAACTAAAAGGACTACAAGCAGACAAAGAAAAGGTATGCACCTACTATCTGCTAAAATTAGCTCCATGTCTCCATTAGACAGTCATAAATCACTGTATCAGAGACATCCTGATAAACTCTGCAAAGCATCTGGGATTACTTAAATTTGGAATTTGGAAGAAGATGATCAACATTGTCAGATATGGTGGGTAAACATTGTCCTGCAAGTTAAAGTTTAATATGAGGTATGGGCATTTTCAAACTAATGAACTTGGTTTACACTTTCAGTTCCCATCACTCTGGATTCAAACACAGCCCAGTCCAACTTAAAGTTCTCTGAAGAGCTGACTTGTGTGCAGTACAGCAGTAAGCAGCTCGTACCTGACAACCCTGAACGCTGCATCAGCCGTGTGTGTGTGCTGGGAGCAACCGGCTTCAGATCTGGGAAACACAGCTGGACCGTAGATGTGGGACAAAGCAAAGACTGGTACATCGGAGTGGCCCAAGAGTCTATCAAAAGGAAGAGTACCGTCTTCCTCAACCCTGCCGAGGGCTTCTGGGTGATTGGCCTATCTAATGGAGGCTCGTTCTGGGCTCAGACCTCGCCTCGCACCAAGCTCATGTTGAAGCAGAAGCCCGAGAGGATTACTGTAGAGCTGGACTGTGACAAAGGGAAGGTGGTGTTCATCAACGCTGCTGATGTGACAACAATACACACATTCAAAGACAAATTTACAGAGAGGATTTTCCCCTATGTCTCCCCAGGCTTGTATGAGGAGGGGAAAATATCCAGACCACTGACAATCTGTCCTCTGACCATAACAGTGGATGTAAAATAGACTCTCATACAGTGGATGCATCTCTTAAGAGCAGTGGTTCCCCACCTGTGGGCAGGGGCCCACTTGTGGGTGGCAAAGGTATTGAAGTAGACCAACAAATAATTTGCAAAACATTATCATTTTGGTGAAAAGATGTAATTACGAATAAAAAAAATTAAAACTATAAATAATGTTCAGTATTATAAAACAAAATGATCTTTGAAAACATTAATTATGTTGAAAACAATTGTCATGGTTTTTTCTCATATTAATGCCTATCACTGTGATGAGCCAATGACAGGAACATTCGTCACAACGTATATTTGTTTACC
>NW_019444530.1:0-1925 GCF_002814215.2 Seriola lalandi dorsalis
AAGGAGTCGGCTGTGCATACTTACATATCTGTCCCAGTCAATCTCCCCATAGAAACCATTGGGAGCCCCATTGGCCTTTTTCTATCAACAAAATGGAGATGAGACAGAACAACAAGAGAATCATTTTACATTTAAGTTAACAAGTAATATTAGCATTAAATGTGCAAGTGCACATTATTGTATAAACAAATAAATAAATAAAATCTGGATCATTAAAGGCAGAGTCTGACTGTGACAGCTTGGGGTTTGGCCATCATTCCTGTTGGTAATTAATCTACACAAAAATGAATTACTCAGATATATGAATGTAGCAAAATCACTATTAATAAGTTACACAGGGCAAAAAACACAAGCTGTCAGATGATCAGACAGGTTTTTAGACAAAACCCCAGGTTAGCCAAAGTTATCCAGAAGAGAAAACAAAAGCAAATGGTAAATTTATTAAATTATTAAATTACCCAAAACTTTATCCACAATTTACAGACTGACTTCCTCAACTGTGAGCGACAGTACTTCTGTGTTCACACACTTTTCCTGTGCAATGAGTAATTATTACATTTTAATGAGCTTATGTTTTTGTTTCACTTCTGAATAAAGTGGTTCAGGTAAACTCGCTGAACGGTTGGTTTGTTAATAACCTGTGTGAATGATGACCACTCATTTTTCTTGCCTCAGACTCATCAGAGAGTTATAACAAAAATCAGACCAACGTTGTAAAAGAACATGAATTATCCTTTAAAAGGCAGCAACAAAACTTTGTTGCAACACAATGTCAATCAGTGGCAGTTGTACATAAAAATATCAATTAGCACTTTATCATTTAATGTATTTGTATGATTCCTTCTCTTAAATGGCATCAAATCTTTTCAAAGGCAACTGAAAGGACACTTTTAGAAATGTACATACATTTCCTTTCTTTCCACTTCCGGTTCCTTCTTGGTCAGGTGAGCTCCTGTGTGAGGCGACAGGAGAGGGGGAAAAATGTTTTCACGGTACTCAGGTGAATTTTTCTCTTTCCATCTGAGGTATCAGCTAATATGAGCTGCCGTACCAATTCCAAAACAATACTTTTTCAATACCTTATTTTGAGAAATACATACTTCTCAATCAAAAAAGAAAGAGGGTCAGAGTTCTCAAATGTTAAATATCCAAACACAAGCAGCAATATGAGAACTTTGCCTGAATAAAATCTAAATCAGAAACTCTCTCATCAGGGAATGAAAAATAAAAAAGATCAGATACAAATTTAGGTTTGATACCCGGTCTCATTCATTTACATTCCCATCAGATTTTTTCAGTTTTCAAGTTGTTTTCAAAGTTGTAATGGCTGTAAGACTTGTACATGTTCATTGTGTTACAAGTGTGTGTCTCAGCAAACTCACGTTGTGTCTGAATCCTTGTCTTTCTTTCGTAAACCCAGGGCTTTCCTGGTTCGGTTTTTCAGTCCTAACAAAGTGAACGAGAGAGAGAATAACAACATCACGAAGAATTAATTTAAACTTTTAAAGCCGTATATTTAAGTGTCATTAAAATGCACTTAAAAGCAAATAACACAGACAGGTAACAGGCTGGTGTATCCTTGAGGATACACAGGAAATACAACAACCTCAGATCACTGATATAAATCAACAAACAAACATCATGTCATCTGGAGAGAGCCTCCGCATAAAATGAAGCAATGCAATCCCCTTAAGTGTCCCCTCCCTGACAACACAGACTGCAAAGGAAACACGAGCAAAGGCTGATCAATCTGTCCACTTCATTAGCGAGATTCGACAGAGAGTGGGGAGAGATCTACAACAGCAGCCCGTCAGCCAAACTGGACACCAGCCCCCCTGCAGCACCGACTGTTGGCTCTGCACAGCACCGAGATCAAGACAAGTGGGAGAACCAGCAAAGAGACACAACTCAACGCGTGCAAAACG
>NW_019444531.1:0-1923 GCF_002814215.2 Seriola lalandi dorsalis
GCACATACACACACACATCCCATAATAAGTCAAATGCCTTCATCCAACTAAAATAAGCCACACTGTCAAGTTAAAGACACAGGCAATACACACAGTGACCAGCACAACAACTGTGACTGAAAACAGCTGGGAGAGGGCTACCCTGCCACCATCACCATTTTACCACCACATTTCTTGCTGCACTCTGGCAACAGTGTTACCATGGCAGCCATGGAAACAGAGAAGATTCCCCCCCCCACTCAGTCCCACTGGAATTCTGTCTGCCAAAGCAAGTCTTTCTGTCTTCTTCTTTCTGTCTCTCTGTGTCTGTATTTTCTTCAGTTATCCAATGAAATCCTTTATCCCAGGGATAAACCTCTGCTCACACCAGCACGATGTGTTTAAAGGAGATTGATAAAAAAAATAAACAAAATATCTGGACATCATTATGGACATGCAAATTCATGTCCATAACAGTGTCTCATTTGCATCTCAGCTGCTGTCAGTCACAACAAATGAGAAGCCAATTTGTGAGATCTGTTTTTGTAAGCATCATATGTAATGTGCAATTTTGTGCAAAGTGGAATTTCAGATATTTGTGTTATTTCAGTTTCATTGCTTGTCTAATTGTTGGACTGCATTCCAATGTGGCATACCCACATAAACTGTATAGTCCATTTACCATTTCTCTCATTTTTACATTTATCCTTTGATGCATTTGTATGTGTGCCTCATCACGTTTTCATTTCCCCTCTTGGTTGCATCACAATTAGTGTGGGTATCCTAAGAATGGTAAAAACACAGCAGTATGTTAGATAGTGCCTATGTTTTCCTTGTTAAGTGTGTATTCACTACCTTTCCTGATTCTAAGAGCCCTTATCTCCAGCTCTTCACAGAGCTGCCTAATGGTGGTGCTGAGGTCCACATGACACCACCCGTAGTTCACAACAGTGTATCAAATAAATTGTTTCTTATAAAAGATGCAGTATTTTTAAATCTCCATGACATACATTATCTATTTCTAATACTCTAAATATACTTACATATACATCTCTGAAGTCATATCTCCATTCACTCAACACTTTATCAACAAATGAGGCTCTTCTCTTACTTCCCAAATGTGGGAAGGGGGTAGATACAGGTAGTTAGAATGGCCCTGTCCCCCAGGCAGCAGAGAGAATAGCAACCTTTTTTTCCTCCATATGTGGCTGCATTTATGGCTCGTTCTACTAGAAAACCTGTTTAGCTGATTAAAGAGAACAGAGTAGCGCTTATATCCAGCTTATAAATCATCTTCGGGAACAGGAACAGGAGAGGCGCTAACAGCTGCTAAATGTCTCTGCAGACTAATGCTTATGCTTGTATTATATCATCAGCAAGATGATGCTGTTTGCTTGTTTGCTCAATATGGCTAATGTAGCTGCTTACTGTACTAGTTACTCACTCAGTCCAACATATTTCCTACGTTAGCATGCAAAATATTGTGGAGGGTGCATACCTGTGTGTCTGTGCTCAGCTGAATATAAAGGAAATTGCCATATTTAAAGTGCAGACTGAATATACTCACTTTGGCTTTGACTTTTGATAGGGTGCAGTCTGCATTCAGCTTATTGTATAACATGTTGCTGTTTTTCTCTGCTTGCAGGGCAAATAGCTGATGCTTGGTATTCTGCACCAGATCCAACATAAGAGCAGTACACAAGCGTGAGAGGAGGCCAAGACGATGTCATGGAATCACACTGCCGGGTCAAAGAAGAGCTAGAGGTGATCTCACAGTTCTTTATCATAAATGTCATATGTGAAAAATGTTAAAAGGCAGCAGGAATGTTTTGTAGGTAGGCTGCTTTTCTTTGTGATGCATAGATGAAGCAGATATATCACAGACACAAGAACAACAGTCAGGGAGGTAATTATGCAAGAGATCTGAGACATTTACTCACACAC
>NW_019444532.1:0-2620 GCF_002814215.2 Seriola lalandi dorsalis
CCACTGCCAGGCTCCGTGACTCTGTTTTACTTTGACTCGTGCTCTTTGATGTAGCTATGAGGTTGTGACAGATTCTTTATGAAGATCCTTTATGATGTGTGAAATTATTCATTTAGGTGTGCATGGCCCTGAGAGTGAACGTCTCTACTTGAGCTCCACCAATCCAGTGTCTTAATTCACTTGAAGTCCTGGTATGATATATTTACTGCAGTACATGATGGTTCAGGATTTAATCACAGGTGTAAAACAAAGCTAATGACACGGTGTTTCTTTGCCAGATCACTGAGCAGGGGAATCTTTTACATTCACTGCTCGCTTGTATAAGCTCTTGAACATTAAAGAACTGACTCAGAAATCCTCCATCTATGAGGGGAGAGATGCAGGGAAGCTAGACTGTAATACATTCACTACATTTCCTCTCCATTGTTTACCCCACTGTCTTGGTAAAAGGGGAACTGCACCGAAAATAATAAAAGCCTACCGGAGGGACTTTGATCTTGTAAAAGGCCATAGCGGCAGCCTGAATATTCCCTGTGAGCTTTCACACACAAAAGACAGAAATTCCTTTTACAATTAGCATGATAGCATCAAGTGCCGCCTGAAAAAAAGAAGCTTTGGTTAGAGCAGGATGCCAAATTAGCATTTCCTTTTATCTGATTGTCAGGTGAGGCAGTGAGGAAGGCAGCTGTTCAGAACTGTTTTCAGTGAAGCATGTGGCCTGGGTGAGGATATATTGATATGACCTTAGGTAGATCATGTAGGTTTTCACCTTAACCGGCTGTCAGGTCATGTAATGTGGCATGTTTGCTTGCTCAAAAGCTATTTAGGCTGCATACACACTGCAGCTCAAAGTGTCCCAATTCTGAGGTTTTTAATTTTTTCTTCACATGTCCTAGTTTTGATGTCTTCTGATCAGTGTGAATGGCAAAAAGCTGCATGGAATTGCAGTTTTTCAATTCCCATCTAAACCACATGGCAGCGCGGTGCACAGTCAGATTTCAGGGTGTGAAACCTCTAGCAGATTGTACATTACTCACAAACCAGCAATGTTGTCAGCAACGCCATGACGCTGTGTGAGGAAATCTGCCAATTAAAGCTCGGGGGAAAGATTGTGGTTATGGGAAAAGAGGCAAATAAAAAGGTAAACCAACCAAAACTCCACAATGAATCTTGGCATTGGATGTAAAATTGTGAATCATCAAATCATCCAAGCTTGGCCGTTATTCTTGGGCTGATAAAATATAAAATCTACATGTGAAATAGGACCACACTGTGTTGTTGTCTATGGCAACAGAAAGATGCTATATATTAGGAACAGAAAGACACATCAATAACAGAAAGAACTAAGACAACTAGGCAAGTTGCAGGAAATATGGTCACAAAGTTACAGCTTTGAATAAAGGCCAGAAGTGTTTTTGCAAAACGATGATGTCATAGTGAAGTTGACCTTTGACCATTTCAAAGTAAAATTTCATCACTTCATCGTTTTATCCTATTAGACATTTAAGTTAAGTTGTGTCATAATTAGCATATAAATCCTTGAGTTATGGCATGTTAGCATGTTTTGTGAGGTAACAATGACCTTGAACTTGAACCACCAATATCTAATCAGTTCATCTTTCAGTCCAAGTGAATGTTTGTGCTAATTCTGTAGAAATTCCCTCAAAGCAGACTTGAGGTATCACATTCAAGCGGCCAATAACTTGTTTCGTGAGGTCACAATGACCTTGACCTTTCACCCAAATGGACATTTCTGCCAAATTTGAAGGAATTCCCTTGAGGAGTTGTGTTGACCAGGCCAATATTTCTAATCAGTTCATCCTTGTGTCCAAGTGAATGTGTGCGCAACATTTGAAGAAATTCCCTCAAGGTCTTCCTGAGGCGTTCATGAGAATGGGACATACACGGCCTAAAAACTACAAATCAAAACATACAAAGGAGTTCTACAGAACTGCAGTGAATTCTGTGCCGGAGCGCACGGGCCTGAGTTCTGAGTAAAGCCGCCCCACCATTTGCCACTGGCACTTACACATAGGGAATTGAAAACAAGTTCAAAGGGATTGGCAAGGCTTTGGTCTTGACCTAAGAAAACCTGCGAGGGACAAAGAAACACCCTCAGAAAATAGTAGGTTGCTCGTAAAGGTGGTGTATTGGAAGAAGGACTTGGCAAGGTGTGTTAAAAGAGATTCTCAAGCAGAGACAGGGGAAGGACGGGTAAAACTTTGAGAACTTTGTTGTAGAGTTCTGTGTGCCATGGGAAGAAGCATTAAACCACACATGAGCAGGAGAGGCTTAGATACTGAACGCTGAGCTACTGTAGCAGCTGTTGCTGCAGGGCTGTAAAGACAGAATATGTCCCAGGAAATTTTTGATCAAATGTAATTGCATCCTCATTCATTTCTAATGCTGAGTTTGGGATGCACAGCCAGAGATGGCAGCTTTGAAATCATCTGAAAAGAGCATGTGCATGTCCTTTTCATCATGCATCATCACGCTCAGTCAGAGAGAATAAGCAAACGTTAGCTGTCGATACTTAGCTTAGCATACAAATGCATATTTGCGCAGGAGGGTGAGTGGAAAATACCAGTATCAACAAATGATATAATCACAGCAAAATGGT
>NW_019444533.1:0-2618 GCF_002814215.2 Seriola lalandi dorsalis
TAATAATAATTCATCATTTATGACCGGTCCAAAAAGTGAAGCGCTTTACTACTCATCAGAAAGCAGTCACATGATTTTCTTTACCCTTATTGGGTAAGAGAGAGAGAGAGACAGAGAGAGAGCGAGAGACCTTCACTTTGTTATTTCATAGTTAATAGTCAATGTTTTATTATGAACATACAATTGAATTGCTGATTAAAGAAAAGTTACAAAATATTAGTGTATCTGTCAATTATAGTTCTTAGAAAGAAAAACTGAACTGTCCAAGGAAATTCCAATCACTGCATCTCTACTATTGTATTGTTGTATTAGACAGTAACCAAACCAAAGTCTTCATCATTGTATCACACTTTACTTTTATCACAACAATAGACAATGTGCTGTCAGCAGTGTCAACCACAAATGAGTGCTCAAACAGTCACACATGCATTATGCAAAAATACTGATGCTACTACACAGTCACACATACTGTACTGCACATTTAATGTAAATTTAGCAACATTAACACCAGCAGCTGTGCTTATCCAGCATGTTCTCTACCTCACCCAAAATAACTCAGCCCCCTGAGTTACAGAGAGAATGTGTCAGAGCGGTGGCTCTGAGCTGCAGGGCTCACTGCAAGGAGCCGTAGGGGCAAACAGTAGATTTAGGGAAAATGTTTCAAAGCTTGCTCCAAAGCACTGATGCCACATTCATGGCATGTTGGAAGGAAGGTAGTGACAGGAAACATTGTTATGGTTGGGTTTCAGCAAAGTACACATGTTCACAAGCTTTTTAGCACCTAGTCAGAAATATTTAAGCTATCAGAAACCCCAACACTACCCATAATACATCTAGACAGTCCTGGACAAACCATTTCAACAGTGAGACTCAGTTCCACTGTAATGCTCTTGTCCAGCAGCATTAACTCTTAGCCAAAAACATAAGGGGCTACCCTTTGATGGGGGACGTGTTGCTACAGGTATCAGTGAAATTAAATTAAATACCTGGAAGTACAGTTATAAGAATTACATCCATCCAGGCTCATCACATCAAGACACTACACACAGCCAGTTACACTCCTTTGAGTCAGGATTGTACAATTCTGAAGAGTTATCAGGCAGCAATAGTTTTCTCTTATGTCGACATGACTTTCAAGTGTACAACAGAGTTGTGTTTTTTACTTTACTTGTAACATTTGTTGATGCAACTTGGGGAGAATGCTATGCATTCTCCTTCAAATTCATAAACAGTAGGGATGTTTTCATGCTAAAACAAGACTGCAATAAAGTGTTGATGAAAATTGCTATTATAATGATATTACTGATGCAGGGTCCATCTTTAGGTTAGGCTATCAGTAAGGAAAAGTGCCCCCCCAAATGAGTAAAATGGAAACGCATCCAATTCCACTGCCAACCAGAAGCTGGAAAACTGCCAACTTCTAATAATGCATTTGGGCACCCAGTCTGGGAAAGCAAAAATAAAGAGGGGTGTGGTCACCTCCCAACTACAGCCAGGGAGAAAACTGTTTGAAGTCTCATATCACATTCACACAACAATCTCCACCAGACAAAATCATTTCAGATTTATTAGCTGTAAACAAGACCTAAAGTTTACCTCTATTTTTTATTTAAATATAAGTGTTTAAAATCATATTTATCAGCATTAGCATTTTATGCCAACTGCATACTAAATCATGAAGATGCTAGTGCAGACAATAAAACTACCAGAAGACTGTTCAATCACCAGCTCCGCAAACAAAACAAAGCAGTGTAGTCCACAGATAAACAGATTTGGTAAGTATAGTAAGTATGGTGGTGAAAGTTATTCTTCATTTCAACTATTATTCAAAGTTATTTAACTGTTTAAGCACAAATTAAATTCTACAATTAATGTGAGATCTGAAAAACACAATTTCAATCCAACACATTAAGCAGTGCCTTCCAACAACAATTCAGGGATACCTGCTCTGAGGTATTCAGCAAATACAAGGTCCAACTTTTCAAGATCCGGTGCATGCCACTGAATGTCAGTCCTCTGCCAAAATGTTGATAAACATGCACCAACTCCCTGCAAAGCCCCTACCATTGGAAACGAATTTCAAAACAAGTGGTATTTATTTGAACTGGTGAGCGACAAATAACTGATCGCTGCCAACGTTATACACACAGTTCCTAGAAAGTACGGAGCTGGATGCCCATGTAGAGATGTTAAACAACACACATCGATAACTGCAAGCATGGCAGCAGAGGAGGGAGATTTGTGTGCAGCAAAAGCTACGCTGAGTTCATAGACAGTTCAGCTACTGTCACACTGCAAAAATTAAAGCTACACTTAATCCGCACCTGTTCAACCATTCCTCTGACCCACATAAAACAGTGTAGGGAAAGCAAACAGCGGGGCGACACAAGGACTAGAACACGGAAGAGAGGGATGGATGGATGGATGGATGGGTGGGTTGGTAGGTGCCAGAGCAAAGCGGGCCTGAAGCAGACACAGATTTGCTGACACAATCACACCGGTCCTCTACTAATTTCCTCTAGTCTTTACACATGCGCTACCAGTTTGACCTAATCTAACCCAGTGCAGTGATGGTAATGTATGCAGGCCGATGTCTCTCACACGGCTTAATACTGACA
>NW_019444534.1:0-1913 GCF_002814215.2 Seriola lalandi dorsalis
AGTTGGTTTTGAAATCCGAACACGGCTTTGAACTAGTTTGCCGGACCCTGGAGTTACACAACTTTATATAGCTTTAAAGGAACATGAAAAGTCCTCACTGAAGTTGAAAAAGATGAAAGCCCTGCACATCGACCGCAAATCCAGCTCTCAACATCCAAACAGATTTTTATATCAACTCCTGAAAAGAAAAGCTGCTAGCCCCCTATTGATGTTGAGTCAGGATCAAATATTACACCAATACTGAATATACTGCAAGACCAAACATAGTAGGGAGCCACTTGAAATGTTATTGAGTAAACTGATAGTGGGGTTGACAAACAAGTTTAGTCTGTGCTCTTTATAACATACCTTAAAATAAATGTCACGAATCAAATCTCAAATTATTTAACAAATCAATGTCATGAAAAATATGCAGCTTGGATTTTGTAGTATTTTTAATACCCTGAGTCTTGCCTGCAGGTCTTCCTCTAAGGCTGCAGCTACAACCTGTTCCAACTGACAGAATTATTTATTATTATTTATTATTAAATAATTATTTCAGTCAGTTTCAAACCAAAATATCAAACGTTCACTGATAATGGCTGCTCCAGTTTGTGAATTTGCTGCTTTCTTCTTCTGATCGTAAACTGGGCTTTTGAGCTGTTGGTCTTACAAAATATGACATCTGAAGACGTCACCTTGGGCTCTGGGTAACTAGAGTTTTTACTGTTTTATGATGTTTAATAGACCAAACAGTTAATCGATTGATCATGACAAAAAGTTAGTTAGTTACGGCCCGAAACCAAACCCTATAAAAGTTCAGTTAGTGATGAGTTTCCTTTTTGTTGCAGAAACAGTGAGAGCCCATGTAGTAATTCTGACATTTGATATAATATTATAAGCAACTGTGCTTTACTAGCAGTCAGTCATGATCCGGTATCATCCTCAGTGGATAAATACATTTCTGTCATGTCGTGTTTATTTTATTTTTCCTCTGCTGTTGGATATTTTGTGTCAATGAACAACCAAATTTAGAAGAAGGTGTCGTCCGTCTGAGAAAAATAAGTGTGGTGTGATGCCTTCACTTCAGTGTGTGAAAGGCCCCCTTGGCAAAGATGAAGCTTGAAAATGGGGTTTCACCATGTATGGTCAGCTGGACTCTCACTCTCTTCCACTCCGTCTCTCTTTCTCCCAGTCTGTCTTTTCCTGCCTGAGGATGAAACTTAGACAGAAGCTTCAAACACACATTCAGTCTCTTCTGTCAGCAGCTCTGAGGCAAACAAAAACAGGTTTAGGAACTGTAACCATTTTTGTAACTGCTTCCTGTGTCCTTCACTAATCACAGACAGTTGCGGCGACAGGTTGGCACAAAACACTTAGTTGCATAATGCATCAGAAAACACTCTCAACATTTCTAACTTTAATTTTCATGCTGCTGTATTCACCACTGCCACTTCCTCTGTTGGCATTTTCACAAGTTTGAAATAGGTTGGTGGTCCCTCCCCCGCTGCTACATAGCCAAGACAGCAAGTATTGAGGTATTGAGGGTGAGTTTCTCTCACTAAACTGTTTGACCGCTATGAGTGCACCGTCCGGCTAATCATAGTGCACTGCATGTTGCCAAAATGGTCAATGTGAACGTACTAATGCACTCAAAATAGCAAAGAAGAACATAAAATGAGACGCTGACAGATTCAGGTAAAATGAAAAGTGAAATTTTTTAGTTTTTCAAATCAAACCGTACTTTAAAGCTCCTCATAACTGCTGTCGTTACTGATCTAAGATCTGTTTAAACTGCTAATGAACCTAAATCCACTTTGCCAATCCTGGATTTGGGTTTTTATGTGTCAGGAGCTGTGGCTTGGATTTACCATGACCTATACAGTGTTTGTGTGTGCGTGACAGAGTGTGTGTGTGTGTGTGTGTGTGTGTGT
>NW_019444535.1:0-2253 GCF_002814215.2 Seriola lalandi dorsalis
TCTGGTCCTCCACATCGGTGAAACTGATCCCAGAGAAGACATCTTTGACAAGAGCATCAAACCGGGAGCTATCGGCAAACGTCAGCTTGGACATGGTGTTCAGTCTCAATGCCTGCACCACCAAACTACTCTCCTGAACTGAATGTAGATGAAAGAGAGTGATTTAATATAAAATTGTCTTATGCAGCTGAAAAAAACAAGGTTGTGAAAGTGAACTTGCCCAGTTGCTTTGCCCTCTTATAAAAGTGCTAATTACCAAAGCCTGTCATGATTTAAGAGTTTGTCAATACTTTTGTTCTCTTTGCTAAAGATGTTGGCCTTCCCTGCAGGGACAAATGTGGTGTTTTTTTTCTCAGCAGAAAGGAACACTTGGCCAGACTACACAGAGAGACAAACACAAGAAAACCTTAGGGACTCATTGATAGACAGGAGGTGCATGTGGTGTGTATGTGTCTGTGTGTGTGTGCTAGACAGATAAAGGGTGGGTGGTGGAACACAGGGATTTGAAAGGGAGAGAGGGATGGGTTCAAGAAGAGGCAGAGAAGAAAATGAAAAGAGAGATAGAGGGGAAAGTATAGAAAAGCAGAGACATGAAGGGAAGATGGGGGTGAGAAACAGAGGGCAGCGAGTGGGACGAGAGCGGCATCGACAGCCAGGTATCAGAGAGAGAGCTAACAAGAGGTCAGAAGGAGGGGGAAGGAGGTGGGGAAAGAGTACTGGAGAGGTAAACAACAGAACTCTAGCAAAGTGTTTTGGAACAAGAGAATAGAGGAGGACAAAAGTACAGACAACTGAAAAGCGCAAGAGAAGAGAAGTTTTTAAGGGGAGCATTTGGGCAAAATGTCAATTGATGTGTCTGTATTAAAGGATTTGGAGGGCAAGGATAACAGCAGGTGTATAGAGAAAGTGCTGGTCAATAGAGTCTTTTGATGTTCAAGTACATTCATGAATAGTGTTGATCAAACTGCATTTAAAAGGTATCCACATATGGAGACACGGATAAACACAACATTTTGCAGTGTGACCCTGCTGGAAACAGGATAAGCATCTCCAAACCAGATGCATTTTCACTATCACCTTATCCTCTAATCTCTTTCATCAGCCCTACTACTTACTATCTTTCCGGTCAGAAGCTTACTGTCAGTGCAGCAGTTTAAGCACTTCACAGGGGACACATCTTAGGGACACTTCAACCGAATGACACAAAGTAAATTATTGACTCTATGTGAAAAAAATGTATTGGAACTGCAAGCTTTTACTTAAACTATAATGGACTACAGGGACATTACAAGCTATGTAAATATACTACTGTCAGTCAGACTGCTAAATAATGGACATGTGAATATGAATTATTGACAAACCAGAAGAAACAAGTGCCCAATAATCACATAACTTTGTTGCCATAATCAAGTAAATAATGTGGTTTCTGAACCAGTGAGCAGAATGTACAGATGTAAGATTTTTTTTTTTTATCTCATCAGGTGGCTGATGCTGAAATCAACAATGACTAAAAATGCTACTTTAGTACCACTGAGCTTTCTGGATGTGTTTTGGAACTAATTCAATGTGACTGATTTAGTGGCTCATATCCTGCAATCAGCTCTTAGCATATAAATTAGGTATGTGGTAGCCATTGGTGGGTTAGCACATCTAGACCTCAAACATCTGAACAGGGCTTGTTTATGAATGTTTGCCATGAATTATGGCACAAGTAGCTGTTTTGATTTTATGATTTGAACCATTAACATATAAAATGGCCATTTAGTCCTTCATGTTTACTTGTGCTACTTGATGGACTTGTACTTTATTTCTATACAATTATTTCCACCTATGAAGCATGAGTAATGCAATGAGTAGTGAAGACATATCAAACTGACAATGTAATTTTTAGTAGCTTTGCATTATCAGATAGAATAGAAGACCCCTGACCCATAAAATGTGTTAAGTAACAATGCAAAAAGAATGTAATCCTTATTTACAGCAAATTCATTATATTAATGTCCAATAACAACAGCCATGGAAATATTCTCTTTACCCTGTTCAACAAACTTTACAAGAACCATAAAATATATACTATAATTACCTTGCATAAATTGTATACAATGATTGCTGAAATATGTATTGTTTGAGTATCCCACCATTATTGTGTTCTTATGCTGTCTAAAAGACTAACTCCCTCAGAACACATCCGTTTTTATATCTTATCCCAGCTATATTACCAGCACAATCGCTAAAAAGAATATACGGTGCCCT
>NW_019444536.1:0-2858 GCF_002814215.2 Seriola lalandi dorsalis
AGCTAGTGACCGTTAGTAACCTCCCCGAACCCTCGCGATACTACGAGGCGGAAGACATCCGCTGAATCTTCCGTACTAGTCAACTACGTTGTGCAGCAACCAGCGACAGTTTTGAGAGGCAGGAGGAGAGCGGACTGTTTGTTTTCATTATCAGCCGGTGCTAAGCGGGAGCTGCTGCCTGTTCGTTTTTGTTTCTGCCTATCCAGTGTTAGAATTAAGTGTTTTCATGTTGTGCAATTTTCGGTGTTTGTGTGAAGAATTCCAACTGGCGAATCGCATCAGTTGGCCCGGAGGGTCATCGTCCGCGACGACACCCTCTGCTCCGTTAGCGCCAACTGTTTAGAAAATGACCGGAGAGAAGATCCGCTCCCTGCGCAAGGACCACAGGCCGAGCAAGGACGAGGATTTACTGGAGCCGGACGAGGAGGCTGCGACTGGGACCTTCACCGCCTCCAAGTCGAACAACAAGAGCAGAGCGAGTAAAATCTTCAGCAATCACAAGTTAGTCAAGTCGTCGTCCACACAACAGCAGCAACAGCAGAACCAGCAGTCGCAGATTAATGCTAACACCAACACGCTGTCAACATCGGATGTTATCGATGACAACAACAAGAACCCCATTATCCGAACTGGACAGGACTTTCCGGTGCACGAATGTGTGTTTAAAGGAGATGTCCGACGCCTGTCTTCGCTCATACGGACGCAGAATATCGCCCAGAAAGACATCCACGGTGAGTACCAGCTGCTTATCACACTGGCCCCGAAGGCAGGAGCCAAAAAGCCTATCGCGAGCCATCAAATTTCAAGGTGCAGTGAAGCTCAGTTTTAGCTAATAGGCCATCATTCTCCATCAGCACTGAAAGTAGGCGAGGCTTTTCCCTGCCAAGGCCTGGATAGCTGAACTCAAGGAGGAACAGTTTGACACCTCTACCTTGCAACTAAATCACATCCAGGTTCCTTTAGTCAACTTAATTGTTTGCATCAGAAGCCTCAGTGCATCTTCCCACCAATAGCAGTGAAATTCCTGCTTATCAGAATCAGGACTGCAACTAACGATTGTTTTTTATGATTGACTAATCTGTCTGTAATTTTCTCAATTAATCTATTAATTGTTTGGTCAATATTTATGTCATATTTTCTTAAGAAAAGACCCCCAAGAGTCATTAAAACAGTTGCTGATTATTTAATTAATTAATCGACTAATTGTTGTTGCTGAAAGATAAGTCATCTTGTCATCAGTTGGACCAAAGCTTATAGTTGATGTATTAAGAGTTCCTTTGCAAAACTTTGGGAGTCCCTGGCTGATAGCGTCTCTTCAGGAGGGCAAAGTCTGCTCAGATAACACAAGTATTTCCAGAGAAACCCTCCCTGAAATGTTGAAACAGCAAGATGGTTTTGTTCTGGTTCACAGGCCAAGACAAAAAATGGCCCATACATGTGCTCATTGTCAGCATTGGAATCTGGTCTCTCTTCAAATGAAAGCTCTGACATGGTGTCATGCAACAAAGGTGTCAGACAATTGCCTCCGGTGTTGTTGTTCAACTTGAACCTGTATTTTTCAGCAGGTTTGACCGCCTTGTTGTGGATTGGTGTGGCTCAGTGGCAGCCGTTTATGCGTTTACTCACACATTAGTTCAGCTGTTATTGTATACAAGCTGAAGTTAAACTGACACGCAATGTCACTGGAATTCATTTGGTTGTTCCCATTTCCAGTAACAGCCAGTAATATGTAACACTTGAACAGGAGGGGTGGATCCTACACCACAGACCTACCAACATCTTTGTGCATGTGTTGTTCCACTGCCCTATCTGTACAGTTTATCACAATATCCAGCGGGACTTAAAGCTTATCCCCAGCTTGTATTTTGACCCACATCAGGGCTTCTACAACGCAGGCCCTCTTTACTCTGGATGCTTGCCCACAACTCTTCCCCTGGAAGACGAGCCTGAAGGAGCTGACCGGGCAATTTGGCTTCCTCTTGAGGGATTCTCCAATGCTTATGAGGCACATTTCACATCATGGGAGGAAAAATGCTTCTCCACACCTATTCCAAATGTTATTTTTCCTGAATGCATTTCTAGTGTGCAACCCATACCATTCAGTGTTTACTTTGTGTCTTGTAACAAGCCATGTCCCTGCCTGTTAAATGCAGCTCATTTTGGGGGCACAGCAGGTTGATGGACTGTAATATTGCTTGTCATGGTAGGAGAACACACAATAGGCATACACTTACTATATCATTTGGAATTCAATGGATTATGCCTTGCAATTTAAGCATGTAATGCACCTTAAATGTGACAGTCCAAGTGGCAAAGTGCCTGTCACATGTCTCTTACTGAGCTTTATCAAAGACAGTTGACAAATACAGTTTTTTTTCTCTTCTTCAGGAAACACACCGCTGCATCTCGCTGTCATGATGGGGCACAAAGGTGAGAAATGATTAAAGATCCCCTTCATGTGGTTTATTTTTGTCTGTGTGGCCTTCTAAATGAATCTCTCTGCTGTGCTGTATGTCTTTTGTCTTTCTGTTTCTGTATGCATGTGTGTGTGTCTTTGTGTATGCGTTTGTCCGGCTAAGCTAAGCACCACCAGACATTTGTCACAGATCACTACGCAAATCCCAGAAGGCAAGAGGCTCATGCATGAGTAAAGAGGCTGTGTTTATGGATTTTTGCCTGAACAAAAACGGGATTGAGCAAGAAAACAATTTCCTTCTTTTCTTCTATTTAATACATTCACAAAGAATATTAGAGCATATTTAATCAGTCAATATTTCTGCTGACATCTCACGTGTTGAATAGGTTACTTAGTTCTTAGTTTGAATAAGTTGTGAAAAAGAGAAGGGGCCAAATTATGC
>NW_019444537.1:0-2618 GCF_002814215.2 Seriola lalandi dorsalis
AGTGTGCCTCTAGTCATGGCAGTGTTTGTTCAGTTGATCCACCCCTTGTTCCAGCCTGTAATATCAACAACACGTATTCAATGGATTGCCATGAATTTTAGTGCAGGTATCCATGGTACCTAAAGGATGCCTTGACTTTTGTTCTAGCAACCTCACAAGGTTGAGACTTTTGGCTTTGAGGTAATGTCTCAACAACTATTGGATGGATTAAAAACACAAATATTGGTTTACACAATCATGTCACCCTCAGGATTGTATTGTTTGCCATATTCTAATCACATCCTCTGACTTTACATCTAGTGCCATGAGGTCAGAATGTCAATTAGTCAAATACTTTGGTTTATGACCAAAACTCAATATATTCCCATCACCCTCAGCGGTACTTTGTATTTAGTTTAACCTTGATAAAACATACAGTATACCTGCTAAACATCAACATGTTGGTATCGTCACTTTTAGCATATTAGCATGCTGACGTTAGCATTTAGCTTGAAGCACTTCTGTGCCAGAGTGCAATCTCACAGTGCTGCTAGCATTATTCTATGTCTTGTTCTAATTCACTGTCTCGACAGTAGTTGACATGACTCTACCTCAAGTGCCTTTTGATTTACATGCTGTGTAACCTTATATGTTGCTTGCTTGTTCTGCATCAGAAATGATCTGTTACTGCTGTGTGGACACATTTATATTCCTTTTGTTGTTAACAAACTGCTTAGGTGCTTTTTTTCTCATTTGTAACTTGTCTGTGCTTTGATCTGATGTGATATTTTGCACTCCATTTAGCAGCTGCCATTAAACGTTCTAACAACATATGTAACCTATGTACACACAGTAAAAATACAGTCTTCTCCAGTGAAACATGTGACAGCCTCTGTATTCCAATAATGTGATAAGGAACAACCCCACAGACAGTGAAACATCCACAGAAAATATTTGTTGCAGTCGCTCTGTGTGTGTGTGTGTGTATGTCTGTCTGTGTGTGTGTGTGTGTGTGTGTGTGTGTGTGTGTGTGTGTGTCAGCTGCTCTGAGGTGAGCTTTGTAGCCTCAACTAGCATGTGTTTCCTGTTTTTTGCACCTTTTTTAGTCAAACCAACCCCAAATCTCCCAGACGGGTTTCTCTCATGCACACACACAGGACACATAAATAATTTAGAATTCACAGACAAACCACAGACTACACACTTTCCCGCTTGGAGCGGTCACTAGGTGAAATATGTCACTGTGTGATGTTGTTTTCCAGAAGCTGTTATTTCCTTTTTATGTTGTTTTTGGATTCACTGTGTTCCCTCCATCTATCTTGAGAGGTGGACAGGTCAAATTTGTGCCCTTTTTCCATGTGTGTTTTATTTGTAATACTTTACTTTTCCCCTGGAGTGATGTGGAGAATGAGTAGGAAAGTAAGTTAATCTGTCGTGCCTGGATAGATGTTACTTAAGTGATACATAAAAATTAAAATTCCGCTGCTGTTTGTACAAACATGCAGAGCAATACAAGAACACAGGACAGGACAAAATTCATTACCTGTTTCAAACTGTGCATGCAGTCTGTGTCACTGCCAACCTGTCTCATCCTGAGGAGAGAGTTGACCACCAGTTGCCTCCTTAGATACACAGTGAGGCGTTTCACCTTGGGAGGTTCATGCTGTCCTCCACAGATTGCCCCATCCCTGCCGAGCAGGTATCCTAACCAACCTGTAGGAGTCATGCAGCGACTAGGGTATGATTGGCAGTGTTCCGGCCTGCGGCTACTGCCAACTCTGTTTTTTGCACTGGCTGAGCCAGACGTACCACTGCCAGGAACTGAATCAGGGTGAAAGCAGGGGATTATTTTAGCACCATTTCCTCACAGCACAATCAAAGTGCAAATCCCTCTGGGGTTTCATGCCCTCTCCATGTTCCTCCTAGTTAACATGATGCCACTGCTCCAGTATGACTTTGAAAAACAGTACTGTCCAGTTCTGAGACACGAGTAACCATTGGTGTTCTGTATGATATTAGGCAATTGAAGAAATTAAGCTGTATGAGTTTGGAAAAGCTGTCGACGCATTTAACAAGACCAAAATTGGTCCAGTTATTGTTGTTCTGGAGGTTTTTTTTCCAGTCCCACAGCAGATGCATTGATTCAAATGGTAAAAATAACCATTTTACCATTTTCATATTCTTTTTTTCTCTTTTCTACATTTATCAGCAAAAGTTTATGATCGGACACAAATGTTTACATATACACATACACATGCGTATGCAAACACAGGCAAAATTCAAGACTGACAAGACTATCATAGTGATGTAAAAATGCCCCAATAAAGGGTCGAAAAAATTAATAAACTGCAGAAACCAATTGTTGTCATGTGGGACAGTACATTTGTGCTTTGAGTTCATGGATCAGGGTAAAAAGGTGGAGGAGAAAGACAGAAGATAAGACATAAGGGTGTAAAGTTTACTTGTAAAGTTGTATTGAAGAGACGGTGACATGTATGTTTTGTTTATTGCATACTTCTATACATGCCACTTGTTGCTGCATGCATTTAAGTGTAAAGCACATTGTGTTTACCCTTAATAAAATCTATTAAAACTGCCTTGTGATTTGCAGTTATATTGATGTGGGTGAGTGTGAGGGC
>NW_019444538.1:0-2617 GCF_002814215.2 Seriola lalandi dorsalis
TTTTTTTTTTTTGTCGTCTTAAGGGGAATGCGGAAAGCTCATCAGATAATCCGGAAAGGCCTCCTTCTCTACGTTTCCTTCAATCATACAGCATCAAAAGATATGACTGAATGTAATATCTTTCAGGAGGTGGGTGAAGCAGTGTTTGTATTTTTCCTTTAGGGGATTTGAAAAGAAAAGTCCTCACCTTACTGAAGGAAATGAAGGATTAAATAAACTGCAAATCCACAAAAGCAACAGCGATTTAAGTATTTTAATTGATTTGTCTGACGGAAAAGGTTATAATCCAAAAGTTTGCATCTAAACACTCGACAGTAGTTCTGCGTACGCCAACTTCTTTGTGTTAATAGTCTTAAGAAAATCCTCCTTTTCTTTGAGAGACTTGGCCAAAACAAATAACTCTGCTATGAACATTGTAGGGGGAACTTTTTTAGATAGATTTCTCTATTCTCAACACTAAGCAAAAGCATATCTCAAGTCTGCATATCTCTACAGCGCAGGCCACGGCTGAATTGCCAAGAAGGGTAGAGCACAGAAGAAAGCCAAGACCTGATGGAAGTAGTTCTACTGGATGCCATTTTGTATTCCGCTGCCAAAGTGTGCAACCTCGACTTGAACCAAAGGGGATTTTATGGAGATGAAGATATCGAAGGCCTCTGACCGTGCGAAGCACTTTGTCTGGTACGAGATAGGATGCAGACGCTGTGCTTTTTCCGCACTTGCTCCGAGGACTCAGTGCTTCCTCAGTGATGCAAATAGAGCTCATGTTTTATTCAGCTTTCGAGTGATGAGAGAATAAATTTGATTACAGAAGCAGGTGATGGTTGGGACAATGTTGGGAAGTAGATTTGTGAACGCGAAGAGTTTAATGTACAATTAAGGCCAGACGATATCAGATTAACTTGTTCTGCAATAAAGCTTTGTGGAATTAAACAGTAACTTCTTTAGGGTTTGCAGTCATGCGCTTTAAACTCTACATCAACTCTGCAACACATGGTAGAGTAGGTTATGAAAAGGGACCAGGAATGCCCACCTCTGGAAAGGGTGGTCTAGAGGGTTGAGGAGTCCAAGGGGTTCATGGTAGCCAAGGGGAATGGTAGGATTAAGAAAAACCAATTAACTTGCCGCAAAGCACTGTATTAACCAACTCCAAGTCACCCTAATCCCTTACCCGAACTCAGGTCCAAATTATATTCAGTCTAATTAGGTCGGGTAGGGACGGAAAGGGTGAAATGTGAAGTCTTTCTATGGCAACTTCGACATGTAATCAATGGATTGGTGCAACGTTTTAGCCAATATTCATCCTTATAGGTGACATCACTCTTGATAAGGACATATCAAGAAACAAAATCAGCCGTCTACCACCTCAAACTCATTGCTTTGTATGTTTAGTTGTGTAGAAATGTAGGAGACATGGTTTATCTTCTAGCAGTTTTATTTCTTTAACTAAAATTACCCCATCAAACATTGATAATATTGTATGCTTTTAATTTGAGTCTGCACTGAGTCTGTTGAATTATTTATAGTAGGAATTGATTCTTGACTTAATTTTTAATCACATCTATATCACAATCACATCTATCTATTCCACCTTGCTTTCCACTTGTTTGACACAGCCGGTGTTAATCTGGCGAGGGAATAGTCGTTTCGGTATGCCTCAGCAGACGTTCTGCCTCGGCTGCGATATCACACTTTGGCACATCATCGCCGCTCTCTCAGAGAGTCTTTGCGGTGGAGGGCTCGACAAGAGTCAATAGTGATCTAATGCAGAAAGGAAAATGTAAAGTAAAAGGGAGCCCATGAATACTTTACATGGGCTTTCCAGTGAAGAAGAACAGTGACAAACGAGCTAACGGAGCATCAGCATCACATTTCCACGGTCCTCACACTCTCTTCAGTCTTCTCTCTGTTTCTTTTTATCTTTTGCTGTTAATCTTCTTCTTCTTTTGAGGCATGCACTGTGTGGCTTAAAGCTTCCATTGAAGCCGGCAGAATGTGTGTGAACAAGTGCTGCACAAAAAAAACCTCTTCCATCCCCTGAACATCAGTTGAGCGCCACACACTTTACGGAGACACCTCCCCGTTACAGCTGCAATAAAAGGGGGATGAAATATAAATGTGTGCAGTTGAGGGAATAACACAGGTTCAAGGAAAGCAAATGATGCAGTAAAGGTCATGTGGGTTCAATGAAGAAGTGTCACAGGCTTCATGGTGAACACATCAGGAGAGCCAGTCACCCTTGATTTCTTGAATTATGTATGTGGGCATCAGTGTGAGCTGATAGGAGCAACATTTCCATCTTACAGTAGAATCTGCAATACACCAAAATACACAAAAAGTCTCAGTGTGCCTCCTCACGTCATTATGGGTTAAAGTGCCTATGGTATGGTGTATCTGAAGTTGTTGGAAATGATCTAAACAGACACTTTTTCTGTTTTAAGTTGTTTGCTAATGTTGTTAATGTTCTTGATCTGTATATAATTTAGCTGTTGACACTTTTGCAATGTAGCCATGCACCTAAATTAGCTTTAATTAGCATACAGTAAATAATATTTGTATTTCAAACACCGTCCCCATGGTCTAAACTAAGTCCAGAAACTGAGCCTTAAAACCAGCC
>NW_019444539.1:0-7806 GCF_002814215.2 Seriola lalandi dorsalis
GGGTACACACACACACACACACACACACACACACACACACACACACACACACACACACAGGCACACGCACCCACACACACATTGCCAGGGGAGTTCCCATCCTACCGCAGTGGCTGCTCCACAGGCTCAGCTAAGAGAGGGAAATGCAGAAACGTACAGAGAAAGTGAAAGATGAGCAACGTGGAGGGACAAAAAGAGGTCAGCAGAAGGAGAGAAGTGAAGGCACGCTATCAAACACAGAAACACTCCGAGTGCTAACGGATGTAAGACTTCATTTCTTATGCTGCGTTCCAGTTCTGTTGGAGAGTAGGGAATTCTGGCTTTAAACTGGGACAAACTTCCAATGAGGAATTTCAATCAAGAGAGGAATGCAGTAGTCTGACTTCAACCCTTTCAACATGTTGTTAAAAAGCTCCATTTTACATCATTAGTTTGGTCTAGTCTCAAATCCACATTATTGAGAACAAGTTAAAAAACCTGTTATTGGGACTGAATTAATGTACAGTGTAGCCTCTATTTGAAACTGTATTAATAAATATAGGTATCATCCTGTTTAAGGGAAACTCTCGCCTCATGGATGTATTTTCTTTCCCTCAGTTCACTGGAACACAAAGATTGCAATTATGACACACTTTTGGGGAATTTCCTACTTCCATTAAACAGAAAGCAGCTTTCATTTTGGGTTGCCAGTTACAGCTACCCCGAATGCTATCGGTCGGCTCGGTTAGAGCCAGCAGCGACTGGCCGACGGCAGTGAACAGCGTCCTCACCTGAGGCCTCCCCGAGCAGAGCGGTCCTGCCAATGTTGGACAGCAGGTGGTCGATGTTGGGGGCGGGCTGTACGTCCTCCGTGTCCACCGGCGTCTGGTGGGAACACACGACAATAAAAACATTCAGTTACCCAACAAAAGGCTGCAATTCCTAGTGACTATCGTTTACTTAAAAGTATATTTTGACAGTAAACGAGAAAAGAGATGCAACAAATGTCAGACCTGATCTGGGGATGTTACAGTTCACGGGCAACTCGTTATCCTTCATTAATTAAGCTAAATTTCTAGCAATGAAGTGCAGCAGCAGCAGCAGCAGCAGCAGCAGCAGCAGCAGCAGCAGCAGCAGCGTTATACTGAAGAGACTTTATAATGTGGCAATTGGTAGTTATTGGATAGAGATCACAAAACGTTCATGCACAGATTCATGGTGTTAAATGTACAGATGTGCTCTCTCTACAGATTCGGCTTTTGAATAAATAAGTCATAAAGATAAAACTACAAGATCATATTTAAAGTCACAATGATCAAGTGTAACCTAACCAAACATAATGGACTTTATCAAACAGCACCATCACTCCACTGAATGACAAAAAGATAAAAAAGGGTTGGACTTAGATCACAAGTGTTCAATGCATCTGGTACTGTAAATATTGTAAAGACAGCCGTGACTGAGCGCAGTCAGGGATAATTAGTTAGTCAAGTCATTTGATCTCATGACTCATGACTTCCTCTTCTGGAAAAAAAAAAGGTTTTTGTGAAGTTTTTGTTGTTTCAGTGAATTTCTCTGAATTATTGTCACCATGTTAAAAAAAGAAAAAATAATGCAGTTGCACTAGAATCCAGAAAAAGACACAGAGTTTAAAATCACAACAACAAATGGCTGATCTCAGAGCAACATTTTTGTGGTTTGTTAAGATACATTCTTGAAACAAGCACACTTTGAAACAGGTGAAGTCATCCCCCACTGGCACATTTTGTTTGACTAATAAAATAATATTTCATGACTTGTTAACGGCTTGTTAAAATGAAGCATCTGTTCAGGCTCTGTCAACAACCTGTCTGACAAACTCAGACTGTGTGTCTGAAAACACATTCTTACTCAATCACCTCTTTTTTTTTAAAAGGATTTTTCTCTTATATGTAGCTTCCGAAAATGCACTATTATTAAAAGAGCCTTTTTATTATGTCAAAATAATAATAACCTTGTACAGTTTGTATTTGTGTCCTCTGCAAAGCACTAATCTGTGGTTTTGATAAGTGTTATACAAATAAACTTTATTATTATTATTATTATTTTATAAAAGGTGGTTTACTTTAAAACTACTAATACTGAATATTTACTGGCAGAGCTACTGTAGATTGGCAGATGTATTTTTAAATCACTGCCTCTGTCGTACGTAGAGGTTCAATGTGTAAGTCCAAAGGTTTATTATCTGTGTGCTATAAAAGAATAACACGGGAAACTTACCTTTTCATCCTTGTCGAGCTCTTCAGTGAAAAACCAAGTGTACTACAAAAATGAAAGGGAAAGAAATATTATATCATTGTCATTGTAGTAAATGTGTATGTGTATGCATGTGTGTGTGTGTGTGTGTGTGTGTGTGTGTGTGTGTGTGCCGTCTCTCACATGCTGGATGAGCGTCTCTACTATCTTGTAGCGGTCAGGCATGTGTGTGACCATGTCTTTCATGTTGTCCTCGGACGTCCGGACCAGAGTCGGCCCAAACACCAGAGCCAGGTTACGAGGCTCCATCTGCACAGGGTGAAAGACACACACATGGCATTAACACCCGGGACATCACAGAGCTGCGTGATTACACTGCAACTACACTGACACACTCCGTCTCGCTCACCTTGTTTTTATCCGAGTGGTCTGCTACAGTCTTCAGGTGTCCAACCAGGAACTTCAGTGTGTGGTAATAATGATCTGGGAGGTCTCGGATCTACGAAAGAGACACGAGAGGTATGACAATACTGACAGAACATGCCGGACTTCTACTACTACAGACACACACACTCACATACACACATGCACAAGCATTAGCCAATAGGTAAATGACCCTGTTCATTCATAACCACAAACAAAGACATACCAGTTTCTTCATGGTCTTTAATCTGTCTGATGCGTTTTCCATTCGATTGGCATCAATGAAGTCGTTGTACTTGTCTGTAAAGATAATAGAAATATTAAAATACCCGCGAGATAAGACGGTGTGATTCGAATGTGCGGCGGCAGCGTGATGAGGCCGTACAGTATCTGTGACGTCTTGTCGTAACACGGTTGTACTCACCGTTGGTGAAGAGCGGCTCTGGGAGTTTCCTGAAGAAGGATTTGAGTAAGCTGCTGACGACGTTGAGGTCCTGCCACTTCTGTTGACGGCAGAGGACACAGAGAGGAGTCAGAGATCACAGTATTTCGACATCTGCATTTACTAATATGATCTTATTGAGTAACCTGTCATTTAAATACCATTAATCTGGATATATTTTTCCCTCTGTGGTGTTTTTTTTTTTTCCCACAGTAAGTGTCTATGTGGATTTGTATTCCCTCACCTCCTCTGCTGGGTTGATGTCGACGCCCTTGTTGAGCTGGTCCTGAAGCATCGACACCATAGCGTTATTCCCGGGAACCCTGTAGATCCCGGTGTATTCCAGACCCATGTCCTCCACCAGACCGCAGCAGATCTCCACGATCATCGGGATGAACTGAGACGGACAGAGACAGCATGTAATCACAATAAAATCAGTTTTAAAGCATTCAGCTTCAGATGGAGGATATCGTGGCTAACCTTGTTGTTTGCTCCCGGCTGACATTCCTCCAACCTCACACCGAAAGCTTTGGGCCCGGCCTTCTTTGCCTTCTTCATGATGTTGATCCCCCACGGAGACTTGGGCGGGCTGCTCTCATCTGAGGACAGATCGGACACAGAGCCTCAGTATGCGCTTCGTGGTTTACTCAGTCCTTATATCAAAGGCTCTCATCAAAACAGGCTATTCAACACTCTTGCCCTCTGCTGTCCAAAAAAAGATTTCTTCCTCAATACTCTGATAGTGCACCACCTACAGCTGTGGGGTTGCTTGAACTGATATTTGATCTAATACCTGGATCATCTAACCTACAGATTTAAAGGTGAAATGAATTATTTGAAGAAGATTTGAGCATGTTATTTTTATTCATTTTCCCTCGTTCTCTTCAGTCATTTATTTATTGCATCACTGTCGACTGAAATGGAACTAAACCATTCTTCATATATATGTAGGTAATATATACACGCTTTGATTTTTGTACTTTTATTTTAAATACTTTGACATGTTTATATGAATGCCCTGCGCAGACTTTATTTGTGGGTATTTCATGTGCAATGTGCTTTACTGTGCACACATTGTCTGTACATTGGACCTAACACAGATTTTTAGTTCTTGTGGCAACTGTGTGTCATTTGTACTGTTGGAGTCATTTGTGTTTATGTTTTGAAAAGTATAAAATGGTTTTTATTAAAAAAAAAAATAAAGCAAACATTAAATAAAACTGAATTACTCTGAACTCTAACACCATCGTTATCGCCAATTCATTTGAAAGTTTATTCTCTCCAGGTAATAATCTCACTAACCTCTAATTTTTAATTAAAAATAATGTTACACTTGTCAAATCTGGAGGTGTGCTGTGACAGTAAGTCACTAATGGTGCCTTCACAAAAAGCGCGAAGTGGACTGAACCATGTGGTATTCATTACTTTGTAAGTGAAGGTGCAAATTCACAAGTTGCGACTAATAGATCTGATTATTGGTGTTTTATTGTCCCGTCTTTTTCTAAACATGATAGTAGCAGGTTTACAGTAAAGTGAAGTGAAAGTGAAGGGAAAGAGAAGTGATTTTTCTTTCCCTGACACTGACCTTTGCCCTCTGGTTTCGGGGAGCGTGGCGCTCCAGCGGCGTTGTCCGTCTTGGCGAGCAGGAAGGGAGGCTTCATGCGGGGCATCCTGGGAGAGGAGTCGGGCTTGCTGCCTGTTGGACTGCAGGGGGAGACAGAGAGATGAGGACAGTGGGAACAGCTGCTTCACTGTGTTTAAGTGTAAATGATTATCAGGTGACTGACCTTTGTTTTCTGTAATCATTCAGTTTCTTATTGATGAGGGCCTGTCTGGAGAAGCCGAGCTCCTGCAACACACAAACAAATCCACACGATTGACTTTTCTAATCAAAACAAAGTGCAGGTCCAGTGTGGAAAAGTAGGGGACAGTGTGACGGGTGCAGGTGTGTCCTCTGACCTCACTGTCCGTCTTGCTGTTCTCCCTGATGACCTTTATCCAGTCCAGCATGTCCTCCCGGTCCTCCGCCTGCAGCAGGTACTCACAGAAGTCCTGCGTGGTCAGTCGCAGGGCGTGCTTTCGTTTGGTCTCACTGTACGCGATGTCCACCAGGCAGCCCCGGATGCTGATCGGCTGCTCGTCCTCCGCTGCGCCGCCGATCGTGGCCCCACGAAGCACCGCCTCCCTCTTATCCTTGTAGAGGAACAGCGAATGGGAGCGAAGCACCGAAAAGACTCGCTTCCACGGACGCATGCCGCTGCCCACCTTCTGCGGAGGGAAGAGGAAATGTGATGTGATGTGATGTGATGTGATGTGATGTGAGTGAGCGCTTGCTTTCCATTCTTTTCAGATCTCACTCATTGTCAGGCTCGCTCTGCTCACCTTGCCCTTCTCCGTGAGGATCTGTTTGAAGTGCAGCCATCCTTCTCGCCGCACATCGCTGTAAGTGATGTTTCCCAGCTCTGAAGTGGAGTGGCGTTTAGATCGAACCTCCTCTGCCGTCCCAAGGTTGTCCAGAGACTGAAACACACACAGGGAAATGTTCAGAACATTTATTGATATGTAGCCCTGTCAGATTTTCTACTGTCAGTCGTCGTGAGACCTGGAGAATTAAAATTGAATCTGACTTTTTTTTATTTTTTATTTGAGCATGGTAATCAAAAGGTATGGGCGACAGAAGGCGACTTATGAGACTGTATCAAAAGAAACAAGCAACAAAAAGCAATTTAAAATCTCATGATGTTTTTCTTGAGGTTTTGAATCAACCTGATGAGATCATAGTTTTTACTGAGGGTTTATCTTAACCTTTGCTTCTCTTAGACACGGTTTCCACTGTGTGGCATTGCTTTGTCATGATTTTCAAGACTTCTCCTCTTGCCACATTACATCAATTTTGCAACAGATGTCAGAAATTTAGGAAGCAACGATCTGGTCTCCGTCGTGCCTCTGTAAAGTGGCCAGATGTTACTTTAAAAATGCTTCCCGTCAAACTTTTATAAACACATTCCAACTTGTGTCCGAATTTCACACAACTGAGGAGCTTCTATCTATCACACGTCTCTGCCGTTACGAAACATTAAATTGTTCCTCTTACAAATAAAAGGTCAAATTAATAAGCAACTAAATGCAATTCAACACACTCAGGGACTGAGTGTGTTACATTGTCAGTTTGCTTATGGTGGTTAATGTTAGCAAACCTAAGACAGATGTGCCTGTATAACTTACTGAGTCAGTTCACTGACTGTATGGCTCTTTTGCACGTGTCATCCTGTCACAGGCAAATATCTCAATGGTTGTAGGACAAAAAGTGAAACTAAGCATCGGGAAATTCATTGTGGCATCATCTTGTAACTGCTGCTTTTGCAGTTGAAATTTAAAATATACCACTGTCTGTGTACTTGTGGTCACCCACTGTAGTTAGCCACATCAAATACTTCTTACAAAGTCTTAAAATTACATTTTTTACACCTTATTTTGTCTTTAAATGTCATTAAGTCAAAATTCAACAAATTTATCTGTTGAACTGCAGGGCGTCTTTGTTTATAGTTTACTGAATAACAGGTGAATGATAAAGCAGTCGACCCGACCTGGATTTATACTAAATGAGGTTTCGGATGATGAGAAGTCAGAAGAATTTGTCACTTTATGAATGTTTACCAAAAGTTAACAACTCACCCCGTCAGTGAAGAAACTCTTCACTCTCTTTGGAAGCCTCCTGGAGAGAACAACAACAACAACACAACTGTCAAAACGTCTGCCTGCACGTACTTACATGTACATTTACTCATTTTATCCAAAGTGTCTTACAAGTGAGGGATATCACTAAAGCTTCAGTGCAGTAGGAAACCTTGGTGGAAGTACTGAATACGAAATCTATTCGATAAGTGCAAGGAGATCAGGTAAAGAAGTGCACGGTAAGTGCTATATAGTTAAATGGATTTCATTTCTATCCAGTTAAGAGCCAGTTGTCTCTCCAGCAGTACTCACGAGAACACCCGGCCTTCCTCTCTGAACGTGTTGAGTCCTTCGTCACATGACTTGGAGCGCTCGGTGGTGATGGCTAGAAGATAGGAGGAACGGCGACTGGATTTAATACTGCCTGCTCGGTGAGAGGATGAATGAGAGAGACAGACAGAGAGAGAGAGAGAAGAAGAAAAGAGAAAGAGACAGAGAGAAAGACAGAATGTTGATGTAATGCCAATCACCAGAGTGGACGGTGTTGGATTAGGAGATGGGGAGAGGGAGGGAGGAAGCAGGAGGTGGTGGTTGGTGGAGGTCGGGGCGTTTGAGTGGCGAGTGAGTGGGTGATGTGGGTGAGGGTGGACGGTGGGGAGATGAGCTGGGGCGGTGGGTTAGACTGTTTCCCACCACTGGCATGCAGGTATAGGCTCTGCGGATACAGACTCACATGCATTTGAACTATTCATCAAAGAAAAGTGTCATGCAAGTCTAGATTTGTCCTGGGAGTTTAATTAATCTACAGCACACTGACTGTGGAGCTTCATGCACAGAGAAAGAACCAAACACATTCTCAACAAACATGTTTGTATAATTTCCATGCAACTTACAAATGCAGCATGCAAACATTATATAGCAGTGACAAAAAATCTCATCGATTTTTGTCAATTACTGAGGCCATAAAGTCTTGTTTTAAAGTTTCAACCAGTTTCCAATAAATCATCAACTTGTAGAAGTAAGTGCTGTGAAAGGAAACAGCATTATTCGGC
>NW_019444540.1:0-2617 GCF_002814215.2 Seriola lalandi dorsalis
AAAAAAAATACCATTGTCCTTTCCAACAGTTCCATTCTTGACCCATCTACTAACATTACGCTGCATCCTTTTTGGTGCGGATGAAAATAGCTGTAATACAACAGTAAAGCAGATGCTAGTTAGTAGACTGCCAAATATGAGCACAAAAATATGAGCATTGATTTTACATTCATTCATTTTTTCAATCATTCATTCATTCATAGATTCTGAGGAATACTCAGTACTGCATGGGATCAATTCAAGAAGTGCTTAAGCATGATACTTACAACACGCTACTCTACAAATGCACAGTATCCATTAGCTAAATATGTTGGGGAATTGTGTATAGTATGTGTGTGTGTATGTGTTTGTGCGGGTGGGTGGGTGCTTAGCACTCTGTGCTGCAAAGCTCTGAGGACAGATGGCTGCTCAGTCTCATTGTGAGTTGGTCTACAAGTCTCCTGTCTTTGGCTCTGGTTCTCCATCCTGTCTTGGCCGTGGCATCACAATAATACTCACCCACCCATACAATGTATACACACACACACATACACTTGGAAGTATCTGGGTTCCGTCTACCCTGCAGGGTAACCAAGCTGCCTACTCTGCGATAACCACTAACCCTGCTGCTGCAAGTGACCTGACCCATGCTGGTATCCAAACCAACATGCTAATCGCTGCGACAGGCTACTGGCTCAGCAGGTTTTCATTAAACTTAATGGCACCACATCACTTTACAAGCCGATGAAAGCTTATGGAATGTTGTCAGTGTTTAAAGTTCAACATGTACTTAATTTAAATGGGATAACACTTGATCTTAAGGGATGTATAAACTGTCATTAGACTGCAGCTAAAATGGACATTATTGTAAAACTAACTCAAAAATGTCCACATTATGAGTCCATTTAATTATTTTAAATGTTTACTTCTCTGCTCATGTTGCATTAATTGTACTGTAATTTATGAGTAGTAAATATATTTTTCCCATGTGCAGCTGAACTGTGGCATTTGTTAATATTTTGGAATCTTAATTAGTATCTTTATGCAGCTTTTCTATTTTATAACTCTCCTCTGAGTTTGCTTTTGTCAGATGAATTCACCCCAGTGAACTGCGCATTAGAAGGCAGTGCCTGATTGCGTAATTAGAAACTACGTTAATAATCAGGCTCTAATAACCAGTAGACCATGAGCGCAAATTTGCCCTGCGTGAATCTGACCCTTGTGATCTACAATGCACAATGTGGAGACAGTGGATTGATAAAAACAGGTTAATATATCCCCAGCTCGTGGTGGATTTGATGATTAAGCTCCAGCTATGCTCGTCCTGCTCTGAATAAAACTGAAAGCCCAGGCAGGCTTGGTATATGTTTGCATGTGTGTGCAGGTGTGTAGGGGAACAGAAGTGTTCTTATTCAATCATCTCTGTGGTTCTGAAACGGATAAAAAGCTGGGAGTGCACAGGAAGCACAGCACGTCTCTCTCTCTGCTCCTCACCGTCTGAGCATGAAAATATACACAAGTGTACTCTCTCTCTCACACACACACACACACAAAGCAGATGTGGATTGTCATTGCAGGTGCATACGTCTACTGAGCTCTTCAGATTAACAATGTAAAGTGAATCATTGCTCACAGAAGCAACTTACAACTGTGTGTGTACGTGCTCGGATAAATGCCACATTACTGAAAGCTCATGAACATCATGTTATTAGAATATAAACAGTTGCAGCACTTGTTGGCTTGTTGACATGACATCTACTTGAACAGCAACAATACAGTAAAAGCCTCAGTAAACCTCAGCCACAATAATTGTGCCCTCCCCTTTAAATGTGAAATCCAAATCTAGCCCAGACATAATTACAGTGCTGGTGATGTTATGTTTCTCAGCCGCTTTTCCAAACTATTTTGAGCTGAACTTATTAAAGCTGTGCCGCCACTAATTAAGTTGTTTGTCTTTGCAAAGCGATCTCCGCCTGCCCACTGCTGCTTACTAATGAGTAGTTGTGTCACGGCACCCTGCCTGCTGATTGAAGGGGAGATGAAAGCAGGAAAATGGAAGAAAAATGACCCGATGGTGGCGTTGCTGGGGCTGTCGTACACGCCGCTGAATCACGCCAGTTTGGGCTTGTTAACAGGCAGTTGTGTGGGTGCTCTGAAGGTTCCTGTGGAGGTTATAGACAACACAGGCTTCTTTCAATTGAAAAGCACTGAAATTTAAGGAGAAACGGAGCTATACTGTCGCACATTGGAGTCTTATTCATTAGAATTATGCAATGAGAGGCAGGAAAAAATATGGTACTTGAAGTGACGTTCCACCTAAAATCATTCTTTTACAGTATTGAACAGCAACAGCACCCCAAGTGGATTCGTGTTTATTAGAATGCATTCCAATCGTAGCAACTCTCGCTGTGGAAACATGTTCATAAGACCTCTCCTGCAGCATAATCCACTTCTTCACTGTCCATCTGTATGTTCAGTATGTTGCAAAGACTCATAGTTTTGCCAAAATATGGCTAAATACTGGTGGGGTTGAGAGGGCCACTAAAGCAGTTTATTTACTCATAATTTGGCAAAGCAATAATTGGAACATACTGAGCGCACAGATGGACAATGGAAAAGTGAATTGTGCAGCAGAAGT
>NW_019444541.1:0-1902 GCF_002814215.2 Seriola lalandi dorsalis
ATGAGCAAATAAATAGAGGTGAATAAATAATCTTTATATCTGTAATATGTTATACCACAACCATTTCACTTTAGAAATGTCAGCAGTTCATCGTGAATTTAGAAAAAGAAACTGTTCAGCATAAGATAAATGTTTGGATTGGGGAGAAATACAAATAGCTTGTTCTTTATTGCAGATAATGTTGAAGAAAGAATACAATGCGGTGATCTCACAATCTAACCCTGTACAACATAACGTGTTTATCTTGACAACTCGACTTATTTAATTGCATTGGTTGACATAATCCTTCAGTCCAATCACCCGTCATTGTAAAGGACGAGGGGCGGGTTGAAGAGGTACAGGGGGAGGAGGTGCAGGAAGAGGCCAGTAGGCTCACAGTCTCAAAGGAGACTCAGCCCTGAGAAGTTTGTTGACTTTGGCAGAGAGTGAATTCGTCCTTAACTTTGGTTTAGAGAGTTACACCATCTGGTTGAGGACGTAATGCAGTCTGCAGAAGGTAAATACATGTGTGTATTCTTAATTTTGTGCCATTTCAAATCCGCTTGTACAAAATTATGATGCTAATCGCGATTATCACGTTTGCATGCTACCAGTATCAACAAAGCTCTCAATATGGTATCAGCCTGTTACTGTTTATCAGGGGCTGGATTTTCAGTTAATATGGAGTATAAGTTTGGACAGCATTGTTATTTATTTATGAGGTGCTATATGTAAGTGTGTTGATTTGAAAGTTCAGTCGCTGCTGACTAGCTAGCCGTGGCTCGTCCCGCCTCGGGTTCACCTACCTGATAGCAGGTGTCACGTCCCGCGTTAGTGATTGTGTTGGTAACTTGCTTCCATGACACAGTGCGGCCTGATGCGTGACTGAGTGTTTGTGCGACCACTGCTGTACGTTGTTTGTGTGCGTGTTGTTAGTGAAGGTAAACTTCAAACTAAATTGGTATAATACCGTTTATGAGCTTTTGGTTGATTAAAGTGACAGTGGAGATTTGTTCTCATTAGACAGAAAGCACCAGGAAACTCTCTCTGGACCTTGTGAGGAGGAAATGTCTCCAAGCAGCTATAGCAACGACCTGAACTGCGGCCGCCGGCTAGAACACCTTGTTGGACTGTTGCAGCCTGAAATCCACTCACAGCTCTTCCCAGCCCATTACCCACCTTTCCCTTGGTGACATGCCATGGACTTGTGAGTACAAACTAACACTGTGCATTTTATTTGGGTAGCTTGCACTAACAAGTAAAGTGATTGTTTTTGGCCACAATGCTCCCAAGCAACAACTCAGGCCTGCATCGTTTTATTTTATTTCAAAGGCCACTACTTAGTAGTGAGTAGTGAGTTGCAGAGTGACTTTGTGCATGTCAGAGTGGGACCTCAGTTGAATATTGAATTTATTTCGAATCTTGGTTATTTCAAAAGGGGTCAAATTTATGATTGAAATACAGATAGATGTTTTTTGTATTGTTTTCAAAATTATTAAGTGTATTGACTTTTAAGTTGAAGAAATAGTTATGATTTACACCTAAAGGAAATCCTTGTGATTGTAGCAAAGGTAAACAACCTTCTCTTTGTAAACACAAACAATATTTATTTTATGTAACATATATCCATGAAACTCACCAAATCTCTCCTCTAAAGTAACTTAAAAAAAAAAACTTTCTAGTTGTAATCTTTATTTCTACCGTGTTCAGTCCTCTCTGCTGTTATTACAAACATGTCTGAACTAGCCACACACTCTTGACCCGTTGACCCCACATTGCATTAATGTAGCATTAGCCTGCAAACGTCTGAGTCTTACAGGAAATGGTCTTTGTAAAATGCCACTAGAAACGTAAATGTGATGATATTTTGTTTTTATTAAATTACTGCCCTTATCGAGACACATGACACGATCCGCATGACAT
>NW_019444542.1:0-1902 GCF_002814215.2 Seriola lalandi dorsalis
GTCAAGTGATTTAGAAAATTGGACCTCCGTGTCTACACCTCATCTCGGGAGAATCCAGAACGCTGGGTACAAAATATCAATGAAGTGGATGCGGAGGTTGATCATCTATCAGCATGCAATAAGCTAAATGGTGAGAGGATTTATACATGGCCCACAATAGGGGTCAGCAGCCTTCAGCAGTCTGTGTGCAATGGACCTCCCTCCGACCTGGTGCGATGTCCCAGGCACTTAGAAGCCCATACACCATCACCATCTGACCACTATCCATAATTAGCTTGCTGACACAGGCAACAAGCACAATCTGCGCTGCACGTCTGCTGAGCATCGTGTTAGTACAATCCCAAAAGGTCCCAGTAACATAAATTAGAGGAATTGATTTTACAGCATAAGTTAATGTTGGCATCCTGAACCTCTTGACTACTCACGCTGTTGATTGATGGGGTTGCCCTGGCAGCTTGATTAAAAACAAACACCTGAACATGACTTTGTTTGACTTTGAAAGAGAAAAATTGCCAGGTAGATAAAACAAATGAACGCAAACTAAAACAAAAAGGTACAATTTGGGACCATCTTGGCTCTGTTGCAGTGTTTATTTTGGGTGGTATCTGGGCCATTTGGGCCCCGGTGGTGATAGACTTGGGCTCAGAGCCGGTGCCGGGAGTCATGGCTGTAGCTGCCCGGTGAACTGCGATTGCGATGTGGCTTGTATGCATCCTGATAGGGGTCCTGGTAGTCCTGGTAGGGGTCCTGCTGTTCTCGGCTATGCTGTGAACCAGACGACATGCGGTTGCGTCCCTTGTGCGCCCGCTCGTTGTGGTAATTCTCGTCCGATGTCATCAGGTTGCGTCGTTCGTTCGGGGTGGAATGATCTCCCGTGTGGTTGCTCTGTCGCATTCTTTGGCTCTGCTAATCACATGGACACACCAAGGACACGGGTGAGGCTGGGGCAACAATGCAGTGCTCCGTTTTTCTTTTTATGCAACTGGTCAGAGGGAGAGCGTCTGAGCTCTTGTGGCCATGATGATATTTTGCTTTTCATGCTTCATAATCTCGGTCAGAGATTGAAAGGATGGTGAATTTCACTGACTGGCAGTGGGTCTGATGAAATGTATAAATATATATTTATCTATGTATATGTGTATATTCACTTTATAATACTCTATGTAGATTATGTACATTCAGGAACAATGTTTTGCTCATGCTATTGCTTCTCCATCTGTGTTATTAAACTGACATGGATTTCACTGGTCAAATGCTCATTTCTGGCAAAGAAATTTCATCACAACGATGGAATTAAATTGTATATTTTGGTCGCAAGAACTAACAGAAACACAAGGCTTTAAATTGTGATGGGATGGCTTCTGTACCTGCAGTCCAGAGATGCTGGTGGGATAGGGGGTGAGAGTGGTTGGGCCCAGGTTGCGTCCCAGCAGGGGGTTTAGGGGCGTTGCCATCGAGGTATGGGTTGCTTTCCAGTAGGCCTCCAGGTATTCGGCGAGATGCTCGCAGGCGTCCTCCAGCTGGTTCTCATCCAGGATGATGTCAAACATTTCCTGTTAGCAGCAGATGGTCGGAGGAAGGAAAGTAAGATGAAGGTAACGATGAAAATGAGATGGAGCGCTTATGATCTCCAGGCTGACACTGTATGTGAGGTCCTGCTGTGTTACTATGTACTGTGTAAAGAATGCTTTAACACAGAGAAACTGAAATAAGACACAAAATATAAGATTCAGGAAAGCTTTTAGATTTTGTGAAAAAGTGAAAGTCATCAGCCAGTATACGAGGATGGCCACTTACTGGGGGACACTGGGCCAATTTGTCTGCCGCCACAAGCTGGACATTCAGGTGTTTGCTCTGGGACTTTCCTCTGGACTTGACTAGCCTCTGCAGGACCTGGACGGC
>NW_019444543.1:0-2617 GCF_002814215.2 Seriola lalandi dorsalis
GCTTATCCTCTGCTGTCAGGGTGAGATCGAGTTTGTTTTTATTATAGGGGTTGAGGCCTTATAACAAACGCTGCTTATGCAATACAATGTTTTCTTTTTTTGAAGGTGACCTTCAATTCACTGGAAGAATAAATGTAAGTGGGTTAGTAAATATCAAGATATCCCACACCTTCTCAGTGAAAGCCTGTAAAGGTGTTATATTCCTTCAGTGTAAACAAGCCTTAAACGGCTCAGCTAAGCCCTCATGAGTTGGATTTTCATAAAACCTGAAAATGAGCAACAACATTTGGTAAATTACTCATTTAACTTAATTATTCCCTCTACCCACATTCTCATTCCTGGAGTCAAAGCACAGACTACGACTGAAGACCGATGGGGGGATTAGAGATCTTAGGGTGTTACACACCTTCATAAGCACAAGTGACAGAAGCGGCAGTGAGTGGAGGATGCATTAGAGGATTACACCCTAAGACAATATAGCAGTCTTAACATGCCTCATTATGGCTGCTGACCTTGCTCTGTCAGGTGACAGCTGTTTGTTAGAGCTGTAGACAACATAAGAAGGCACACACATAATTCACACACTACGCAAAGTGCACAAGAACCATGCGCAGTATATACAGTAAACTGCCATGAAAAGCAGCTACCAGAGAACATCTATTTGGCTTTGGTCCTGGAAGACATGTGACATTAGAGTGTGCTGAGCTGTTTACAGTAAAAACAACCCACAAGGCCCTGCCAGGACTGTGGAAGTCGCAGTGTTGTTGGCAGACGACTCACCCTCCCACCCACTTCCACTCCATAAAAGCTAGATGTGAATCTGAATCCACGGGGCAACGTCAAACATATAATCTCTCTATTCTGCCCCTGCCTGATCCTGTCATCTGTCTCATGTATTTGATCCCCACAGCACTTTCCATGGGAGCCCTTTCGCACACTTTTACAGCTCACAACGAGCACATGACTCCGCTTGGCAAACTTAAGTGCATGAAGAATGTCTAAAGGTCCACCCTGTCAGCAGGCCTACACAGACCAACAGCCCTCCTTTCCCATTACAAGACCAGCTGCTGTGATGACAAACGTGACAGATACAGAACATAGTGGCATTATCCATTCCTATCTTTAGTCTCTGTTCTCATTTTTTAAGTTTCCTATCTTCAGACTATCAGTCATTTTGGTGTTTTATGTAAAAGGCTGCTCTATCTATCTATCTATCTATCTATCTATCTATCTATGTATCTAGATAAGTTAACACTCACTTTTTTCTCTCTGAAATTTAACAACAGCATTAATCATCAGTAGACAGGTTGTTTCATTCATCATTGTGGTTAATGGTTGAATCCAAATGCTAGAAAATACCTTTTCTTTGCAGCAGTGACTTCGTATCATGAACATATACCTGTTGTGTGTGTTAGTGCACTTTAAATTTGGCAACAGCGTGCGTTCAGCCGAGCAATGACGTGCGCAGCCTACATCAGCACCTTGGATACGGACACACCATTCACCGTAGGGCTCCTGCCCCGTTTTAGACCAATCAGTGCTTGTGTTTTCTAGATAGCATTCAGCACCACCCACACTGCTGCCAGCTGTATTGTTCCGCTGTAGGGAATCTCCTCTCAGGCAGTATACACTGATCAAAAACTCCTGCAGTTTTTCGTTGACAGGTGACGATGTGAATGGTCCTGTGTAAAAAGTCTACGACAAAGGGGATATAAATGAGATTATAATCGCATAAAGGACTCCTTTTAGTGCTGTGCTGTGTGGTATAAACATGGCACAGGCGTTAAAAGACCAGCGAGTCGTGTGTACAGTGCTTGAGTGCATCCATTAATAGCACCGTGTCTCTAATATAGTCTGGTAAAGACGGTTAGACCAGCCTGTATGTTCCAGGAGAATAGGTTTAGTCAATAAAACATCTATATTCCAACCTTCTCATATCGATACAAGTATTTGTTTCACGCCAACTCAACTAAAGGAACGATATGTCTTTATATAATATCGTTCCTGTCTTAACATTAATTACTTTTGCCTTTTGCTGTCAGCACAGACCTAGGTTATCTCTGACGCAAGCGCTCATCATAGGCGTCTCTCCCATTTCACAGAATCATATATCTTTGAGCGACACCGCTGGTCAGCCAATGAGAGCGCGACTCGGGTTCTACGTCGAGGGCGGGACTCACACTTCGGACCAATCGTGGCCGCTCGTATTGTTTTGACCTCTGAAACCGCATCACCGCCTACCTCGTGCCCATGGCGGAGGAAAGCTATAAATAAAGGCAACACTGTATCAGAAGGGGGACGAAGTTGCGAAACTCCCGAGTAGGAGGGAGCTACTCTGCAAGCCTGCTGAAAGAGGAAAAAAAAACGCTAAATAACCTTAAAGAACAGAAACCGAAGCAAACCGTAAACGCCAATCCTCCGAAATCTACATGTACTGGAATACTTTTTTGTATTGTTGATAATATATTCTATGTGAAGAAAGTATTTATACTTTTTTTCTATTTGCACTAACTAACGGTACTTCAGAACTACTGAGAATCTTTATTTTTTACAAAAAAGTAAGTATTTTCTGCCGACTCGTTACTGTTACTTGTGATATATGTAATATTATTTTGTT
>NW_019444544.1:0-1286 GCF_002814215.2 Seriola lalandi dorsalis
CATTCTTCAGCAGGATGTTGCGGGCAGCCAGGTTCCTGTGGACCATGCAGTGTTCTTCCAGGTAGTACATACCCTGAGACACAAACATGTAGCTTTGAATATACTCAGCTTATTCATAACAGCTGGTTGCTTAACAAAATAAACTTTAATTGCCACTACACTCACTTTAGCAATCTGCACACACCAGTTGAGCAGGCGCTGGGGGTCCAGGCTGTTCTTGTGCTGCCTGATGTGCTCCAGTAAGGACCCCTGCGAACTGAGCTGGGTCACCAGTTGCAGACTGGCACCTGGACAGATGCCCAGCAGCCTAACGATGTAGGGGTGGTCCAGGCTGCCCATGGACAGCATATGCTACACAGAGACCAAGATGACATACAGCAACACTAAGTACTTTTTGTGATACATATATTTTGTGGTATGTATTTTGTCTGGAAAAAAATCTCACCATTATTTGTAATAGGCATCATTTTGCAACATGAAAACATCTTCCCCTTACATTATATGTCACATTAACTGCTATTTCTGAGATGTTTTTTTTTTCAGGAGTGTACAAGTGGCCGGATTCTCACATCAGTGATCTCAGTGAAGGTCTGTCGGCCTGAGCTGTCCTGGATGGTCTTAATGGCCACAGGGATCTTCACTGTCTCTCCCTCTGGAGTCCAAAATCCCTTAAACACAAATGAAATGTGCAGCTGCAGTCACATCAGTCCTCATGAAGTCTGTGAAACTTGTGTTAGACTGAGACTAAAGCTATAATAACACATGATTTCGTGGATCATCAGTGAATATCACTAACCTTGTGCACTGTGCCAAAAACGCCAGAACCAAGGGCTTTGATTTTTTTCAGCTCCGACGGCCTCAAGATTCGGGCATGAACCTTTGTACCTTTCTCTCCAGGACCCAGTGGCTCAAAGCTCTGCCAAAAAATGACAGTTATTCCCTGATGATTTTTTCTCTCTCTCTCTCTCTCTCTCCCTCTCTCTCTCTGAAAACAAATACATGCAGCAGTCAAATCATAGGCAGCTCACAACAGCTCATGGGGTTGGATGGTCTCTAAAGTCTCACCTCTCCACTCTCCAGGTACCTCCGCATGGCTCTCTTGCGACGGATGGCCAGGCCTCGGTGGTACAGCACACCCAGGAAAAACAACACCAGGCAGAAAATCAAGCCAGCCGGCACACCTAAAGCTATACCTGTGATCTGACCGCTGCAGAGTGAAGCAGAGAGAGATGAAAGCGAGGGGACACACGGTGAAAAGGTCAGAAACTGGGGTAAGAAAAGATGAT
>NW_019444545.1:0-2530 GCF_002814215.2 Seriola lalandi dorsalis
AACTCTTAGAAAATGAATTCCACTAAAGCATATAATCATAAGTCTGAATAAGGATTCAATATTGTCCAGATTCTATAGAAGCTGGAGCATGAAAGACATGGTTTGAGCATGTAGTAGATACTGTTGTGAGCCATTTGGTTATCCAGTGTCAGCTGGACATATAAGATGTAATTGTCCCAGATCAATATGCAATAATGTGACAAGATATCAAACCTCCTCCTCCTAGCATGTGTGTGTGTTTCCATTGCTGTGACTTCTTCCATGTCACATGTGGTTCTCAGTGCTTTTGTGAGTTAATCTAACTGAGGACTGAAGCTGAAATCATGTGACAGGTGTACACTTTCATTACTGTCCTTATTTCATTCTTTTTCCTCATTTTCTTCCTGCAGCCCCCCCCCCCATCTTTCTCATCTATACTGTAGCATGGAGCTGTAGTCAGACAAGGTTTGCATCTGCAGACAAGCAAAGGATGCTACTCTCTTTCATCTCTCCCTCTTCCTCTACTACTTAATAATCAGAGAAAAATCAATAAATATCTAAGGTTTCCTTATCTTGTACTTCTGCAGTTTTCATATATTCCACAAATTTAGAAAAAATAAATTATTATATCAACACATTTTTAAATAAACAATTATTGACATGACTCCATCTGAAGTCCTGAGCAGTGTGGTTAGGCTCTCCCATTTGCTCCAGCCCACATCTGTTTCAGTGCTTTTTGACAGTGATTCTTTCAACTGCATGATGCTTACACTGATACTTCATAATAAAGTTAAGAAAGTCACGTTGCACGGATCATAAAATTCTACTGATTTTAGAATAACACAACAATAAACATTTGACAGTGGAAAAAAAGAAATGTGTCACTTCCAGGAGTGTTGCCAGAACTGTAATATTACAACCAGGGCACATAAAAGCACAATATAAAAGGCAGGACAAGAAGGCCATAAAGGCAACAGCTGATTGAAATATGACAAGAATCTGTCCTAGACTGTCTGGGGAACTGCACAGTGTCAGAGGCAATGTCTCTAAAATAAACTGTCTGGAACAGGATATGTGAGGAATCTCAATAAAAGGACAAATAATATCAGCAAGATAGCAAGATGATGAAAATATCCTCGACAACAACATATTGGCAAATGACTTTTAGTGTATTAAATAATTCAGAGGTAGAAAGAAAACAACAAAATATGTCATTTGAAACATGTCTAAGCCAGAGGTACTCAGGTGTAAAGAAATTATTCCAGCAATTACCAGCAAACTCTATGAAAGCTGTGTGACACTGAGCCATCTCCTGTTATTTCACAAAGCATTTTAAAGAAAGTTTCTTGCCACATAAGCAAGTATGCAATATGTAGACATTATCAATAGTTACTAAAACTCGATTTCTTCATTTGCATATGATCAAATGCATTGCCTTGGTGAATCATATTTCCAAATTTCAACAAAATAGTTGTGCAGTAGGTTAAAACATGTCTTTTACTATTTGCCGATGTAGACATTTTGCATGAATTCTTGTATTGTAGATCTTTCCCTCTCTGCCCTGCCTGCAACCCTGTTCTGTTGTGTTTGCCCTGTGGTTTGTTTCTACGCCTTACAACACCTCTGACTACTCACATTCCAAATATGATTTCATTTACTGGCCTTTGCATGTCCATTCTGTTTCTCAACGGCCATATAAATACAGTATATATATACGCACACATAACTATGACTAGTTGAGTTAGAGCAGTGGCTGCTGTAAATAGTGACTGTTACAGCAACATAATGAAATTATTGTAACTACGATTAGGTTTCATTAAGCTGAGGAATTAACAGATTTGATTTGTATCCCACTTCAGCAATGAGAAAACAAAATACAGATAGAGCAGAGCATAAATGACGCAGCTCCTGCAGCTGAAGCCTGACCTGCTGTGTCTGACCAACGTTCATCCTGCCCGACATCAGGAAAAAAAAGAGGATGAGCCTCTTGCAACTGCCGAGTGAAGAAGACTGCTAGTTGTCTGTGCTAGCTGCCAGCTACTAAAATATCTTAATGTTCTAGTTTTTCACTTTAAACTGTTAGTCTCCGTTTCTGTTGCCAAAGTCAGGAAGCACCACTGATTTCAGCAGCACTGAGACAATCAACCCTTTGACTTTGGCTAACACACACATCCAAGGTGTCTTTACATCTTATAGATTGACCTTTTAGTCAAATATGCGAGAGCTAGTTCACGGTAGGTCTCGCTTCATGCCCTCCAAGTATGATTATATTATCCAATAGTCAAGACACAAGCATACAGGGCACATTTCTGTGTGTGTCTTCAGACTGACCCAGGGGCCAAAAGTCTGCTCCCAACTATTGATTTCCCAGGCTGGTAGCTTCATGGGTATGAATTACTAAGGTAGGCCTTGTTTGTGCCCGGAGATACAACACTGCCCATACAAGAAAGCAGGTTGCTCACATGTTTTTTGCTCTCTGCCCTCTTGTAGCCTGAGCCAGCTGCGGTGATACTGGGAAAACTCAGCCACGTCTTCATTGAAAGGTCAAGAG
>NW_019444546.1:0-1895 GCF_002814215.2 Seriola lalandi dorsalis
GTTTCAGTGTGGGCAAGGAGCTACAAACATTAAGATTTCCATTACAAATGCAAATTTTATAACAGCTGAGAATTATTCAGGCTGGAAGCTTTGAACGTATGTATGATCTACACTAAGCTGGAAATTTTACATAACATGCTTACATGTGAAAACAACATATACGTCCGCACAGCGTTTTCTAGGTCATTTTTAAAAACATTTGCATCAACGCTGAAACGCCTGAACATTTTGTAAAATCGCCACAAACACTCTGTGACTTGGCAGGTTTATGTCTTTATGCGTTATGGTTTTTCCCACGCACACAAAAACATAAGGCCAGCTTTTTAAGATTTATCCACTCTTGAGGCTGTTTTTGAAAAGCAGTTTATCGTAGACGAAGGGCTGTCATGCAGAGAAAGGAGTGCGTCTTTAAATTTAGCCAGTGTAATGTAGGTGCACATTTAAACTTTGTCTCCACAACCTTTTTTGTCTGTGATTTTCCAGCTTCTTTTCAGGTTTACAAAAACAACAAAAGCCTGACAACAAAGGAAGCTCTACAATTACAAAATTTCTCCCTGCTCCCCGTCCTTGTATTGTTGGTTTCACCGTCAATAGGTCCTGACATTAATTAAGTCTCCTCCAATCAGGACTGAGGATCTCACCTGCCGCCTCCTGTGAAGTGATAATGGGTCACCGAGGTCATAAGCTTTTTTATGAGAGAGCTGCAAGGTGGTGACCTAATCATACAGGCGTGGTGTTTGACTGTATGTGTGTTTAAGTGTGTGTGTTGATGCCTCGCAAAACAGAAGCTGTAAGGTATAGTACGGACCCTGAATACTAACACGCACTTTAAATAAGTTAGGGGGAGTAAAACCTCGACTCTGGAAGCCTATAGTTAAAAACTTTATGTGCCTTTGTATAGGGAAAGGAGTCAAGACCCCGTATTATGGGAGAATGCAAAGCATCTGTCAATTACAGTACTTGGGTTGTTAAACAAGCTGGAGAATTGCAGAGAGCTGCACGCTTTATTTTTAGTTTTTTTTTCTGTGATTGATCATAAAAATAGCATTAACTTTCAAGATGCAGTCAAAAGTCTCATCTCTCAGTCAAAGCTCATCTCATTAAGCATATTTTCCAGTTTGTCTTTCACTTTCTCCCTCCTATACTGTATTACCAGTCTTGTTTTATATCCAGTTTCTCTCTCGCTTTCCTACTTTAAGCACGATCACATTAAGGGATCGAGTAAGTGACAACTAAAGGGAAAGAAAAAGCAGCTAGCGGACAAACTGTTAACACAGCAAGGTCAGCAGATAGCCATCAGACTCGTTATCAGGAAAAGGTCACAGCCATAATGCTAATGTGTGTGTGTGGGTGTGTGTGTGTGTGTAATGTGGATAGATTAACATGTATGGGATGCATGCTGCAGCCTTCAAGTGTAAGGGATAATTCAACACTTGGACCTAAGTTCATTACTCTAATAAAGCTCCATCCTATTGTGCTCTCAGTGTTTCTTCAGTGGTGTCCAGATGAAGTGATACAATCCAAGCTGTTCAGAGTCATGAGGAAGGATGTTGCTGAGGGATAGGACCATTAGCAGTCTGTCTTTATCGCACTGTCTTCCCTCAGGCTTGAAACAGACCAGACATGGAACACTCCTGGAACTCCTCACTTTGGCTGCAAAAAAACAACAGCGACTATATGGACACTGTAGAAGTCTGCTTTTGAATCGTACGATATAGTATATGTCTGTACCAAGCACAACACAAGTGTCTTTGCTATAGTTTCAGACCGACACAGTTATCAATTTCCCATCTGGCACCTACACTGTTTAAACGGGAAATGCACTTGCGCCCAACTGAGTCTTAGGTGGGGTCAGGTAAATTGTTGGAGCATCGTGAGGCAGCAGAAAGCGATTG
>NW_019444547.1:0-2615 GCF_002814215.2 Seriola lalandi dorsalis
GGTGTAACTCCAGTTCTGCATGCTTAGGATAATGTCATTGATCTGTATTGGATATTAGGAAGTTTACCTGAATTGATTGTGCCAAACTCTTCAGTTTTTCCTCAAATCAGGAAGCACAATAGTAACATCCAAACAGAGGAATGTTTTAATATTTAATATTACTGGACTATAATACCAAGGCTAACTGGCTCTGCCCTGCGATACAAGAGTAATGCTGGTACTTTATTAACTGGTGTTCTACATGAACTGTTAACTGGTGACTGGTTATGAACTTTCTGCCTTGGACATTTAACTTTAGCACTTCAGCCATGTGTTTTAGTTGTCGGTTTTGTCCATCTGACAGAGCAGATTTGCCCCGATTTTAATTAATCTAGCTGTCTTCAAAGGCTTGTGTTTCACTTGTGCTTCATATGTGTAAATGTGATGCTTCAGGTCTACTTTCCTGCTTTTTATGCACATAACCTCAGTTACTGTGTGTTGGGCTCGGAGCACTTCCAGGTGACCTACACCACCTCAGTACTGTGCCTCCTGTGTAGATACAAGGAGCACCAGAGCTGCTGCTGCTGCTCTGCTAACGTGCTGTTATTTTAGTTATTTTAGTCATTCTTCATTTTCAAGACCCTTTCTTTTTTCATACCAGTCAAATGGAAATAATAAAACATCAGTTGACGATGCAGTTTTCAACCACCTCACTGAGTTGTGTTAATAGGCTTGCTAAGTCAGTCGCTGACTAAAAATGAGAAGCCTGGTTGGCCTAATTTTATCCCACCATTAGCACTGTAAATTGAACATGTGCAGTGCTACAGTGAAAAGCTTGTGGCCATAGTAACTGAAGGATTTGGTCTTAAAAAAGGGTCAGCTCTGGACCAATGCCTCTGAAAAATCTGATTTTTGGGCAGTTGTTGTTTTGACAATTATTAATTTAATAATTATTGGTAATTAATTTTCATTTGTTGTTTAATATTCTATTAGCGCCAACAACAAAAAAATCCGTCTGGGTCTGTGTTGAAAAATAGAATTGGAAAATAAATGGCCCTTTTCACAGATGTACTTGTACATAACTGTGAACACATGCTGCATCCACTTCCAAGACAGAAAGCAGGGTTTGCCATAGCACAGCGGAGCTTCTTGCAGTCTTGCAGCTGGAAAACACACATCAGTCCATGCCAGGGATTTAACATCTTAACATCTTTCTACTCACTGGTTCTGCTCTCTAATTCAAAGCCAAACTACCACCACAGTATCCTCACATCTCTCAACAGCATTGGCATTCCCTCTCCTGTGTGCTTTATTTCACTTCCAGCATACACATCAAATTCTTTGGAATATTATGTCTGCAGAAAGCCATCCAAAGAAAATCCTGTTGCAGACGGCCAGATTTCAGTTTCACAGGAAACTAGAGGAAAACTAGAGGAGTAGAAGTGATTTTCGCATTCTGCTGCGGCTCACGCTTTGAATCATCATTAGTGTGATTAATTTTCCCTCCAGTCCTACAATCCTCATTGGTGATTCCCCTCCAACACTTTGGCCGCACTCCGCAGAAGTGACAAATGTGTTCCCATGGAAACAGACCTGTCATGCCATTGTCACCGCTGGCCTGTCACATGAAATCCAGCTCTGCCAGAGAGGAACCAGCTGGTGACCTGACTGATCTCCCATCAGTACAACAGTGTGATTTTTGACAACTAAGTTGCTTTCAAACTGCGTATGAGCTTTCGCTGTCATTGTTAGACACATGCATGTAGCAGTTTCTTTTGGTCTCTTTGTCTCTCAGCCTCCCTTTTCCCACTCGGTCTCTGTCTATCTGTCATCATAAATCCCTCTTTTTCTTTTCCTCCTATGGTTTGTCTTCTACAAAGCCTCAGCACATATCAGTTTGATGACACTGGCCAACTGAAATACAGCTGCCTTAAGGGGAGAAAAAGTTTTGCTATCCTATTTGACCAGTATGGTCAGGAAATGACTTTGCTCACATGGCTCAAAAAGCTCAAGAAAATTCCCATTGATCAGAACGAAGGTACAAGGTTATGAGAGACAAATAAATATTTCACTTTGCTGAAATTGTCCCCACTGGGGGGAAAACAGTAATTCTTCTACAAGTGAGTCACTGTGGCACATATAGGTATTAATTATAGAGTAGGTGTAATTCAGAAAGTTATGTACTCCAATTTACACCTTTCTCCCCTCACACAGTGAATAAATAATGTCACATTATATAAAGTCACTTCAGCCAATAAAACAAATCGGTGCACTTAAGAGAAGATCTGTTGCTATTGTGGTACACAACTAAAATTTGGCTTTTTGAGGACAACATTAACTGGAAGTGGTAGTTTTATTCAAACAATCAGTCCTTTCCAAAGCAAGAAACAACTGAAAGAATCCCATTTCAAACGAGAAACCCTGATCTCAGTGCTGTAATAAAGGCAGAGTAAAACACAAGGTTGCATTAATAAGTAAACAGGTCTTGTTACTTACAGATCTATTAGAAATAATGACAACTGAATGTTGGTTGTTTGGAGCTCTCTCCATAGAGGCCATTGGTACAAATCCCAGTGAAAAAATCCATTAAGTTTTTAACAGCCCTGTCTGTCGTTTTACTTACGCTCCCTTTGGTC
>NW_019444548.1:0-1893 GCF_002814215.2 Seriola lalandi dorsalis
CTGAGCTGCATTTGAAGAAGTCTTCAAAATAGGACAGCCTTGTCACGTTGCTGTGATGCAATTGGTCTTCAAATGCAGCCTCTGAAGGATGCAGCCCCTGAATTGGGACACAGCTTATATCCTTTACATTTGGGTTCAATCACCTTAAACAATGGAATATGGCTGCCATGAGGCTTTCCTATTTGCCTGATAATCAGGCTCTCCCTGTTAGATATATGGGAGCATTCAGAGAGAGTCCAAGTTTCCTAGTTTCCTAGTTCTAATTACAACTTGAATGTTAATGTGACTTCTACAAGTCAGAATCTCATAACTACTATGAAATGACATGATATGAATGCAACATGACAGTGACTTCTGCTTGTAGTCTCATTCAAGATTGATGACAATCAAAAAAAGCAAAGACTGTATTTGAGTAAATGTAAGTAGTTATATTCCACTACTGGTTTCATATGATAGTATTTTCTGCTGACTTTCTGTGATTCAGAAGAGAGGGTGTAATCTTTCAGCACCATGGACAGCACCCATTTCTTCAGTCCCAAAAGCTCATCTTTTTTGTACAGAAAGTCACCAAACTCCCTTCAAAAATCTAGGGGTTTAGTTTTGCTTTGATAGCAACAAACATTGCATGCATTATATAACTCTGTTTACTATCAGTTTTTAAATAATAACACCTTCTGGTAAATTAAAATAAGGTTGGTACTTTTTTATTGCAAACGGAAAGTCACCAACTAAATTTAAATAACTGACAGTTTAATTTTTCTTTGATGGGAACAAACTGCATCAAAAATCTCTATCTATGATCAAATTTTCATTGGTAATACCTTCTGGTAAATTCATCATTAAAAGTACAAGAGATGGATGACAAGTGTCCCATTGTAAAAGACCAAACCGTTCTCAGAACAAAGCAGATCATGATACGTTTTATATAGTTATATTTAAGTTTTATAACCTAATGCTTACTATCTGCAAAGTGATATTTACCACCCTCTAACTCCTGAGGACTGGAGCCAAACCCAGCTGACAATGGGCAAAGGTGGGGTACACCCAGGACATGTTGCCAGTCTATCACTGGGCTCACATATTCACACTCACATTCCCCTCCAGGTCGCCAATTAACCTGCTTGTCATTGGATTGTGGGAGGAAGCCGGAGTACCTGGAGAAAATTGACTATTCCAAAGTGCTATAAGTTGTGTTTTTTGTCTCCAGCCCTGTGATAACCCTTGTCCAATGTCAGCTGGCATTGGCTCCAGCTCCCCCTGCAACCCTTTTAGAATAAGCCATATTGCTATTGGATGGACGGATGAAATAGCGTCCCTATGGTGGCAGGCATACCGGACTTTAATTGTCATGGTTACAGTAATAAACACATCAACTGTATTGAGAGAGGCATACCTACTTTTGTTGCCATGGTAAATATAATAACGGTCCTGCCAAAGATAGGTTGAGGAAAAGATGGGGATTTGCATTAAAATAAGTACTTCCTCAACATTAGACAATAATTATTGCCATGGAAATCGAACACCGCTCTCCTGTGTCGTATTCATCCATCCACCACAACCTCGCCCTGACGTTGACTTCTTCTCTCTTTATATTACGTCGTTACAGTCTGATCATAAGATGCATTCAGAATAGAAAATTAAATCAGTTAACATTATTAATGAAATAAGTAATTTGGTTTAATTGAAATGTTGTTCTCTATTAGTCAGTAGTATACCTACAGTTATCTCACAAATTGCAATATTGTTTAGCTGCCATTTATTCCCCCAACCTCATTCAGAAAGATTTGCTAGACTTCTTACATTTAGTTGTCACCCCTGCACTTTCATGATTTGATATAAATATATAAATACATATATACATATATATATATATATATATATATATATATATAT
>NW_019444549.1:0-4056 GCF_002814215.2 Seriola lalandi dorsalis
GTACAGATTTTTTTAACTTTTTAATTGCTGTTAGTTGTACAGCAGAAGAATTTTCCATTTACCCATTACAGCAGCCATAAAAAATTACAAGTATTTTGTTCATTTATACCTGACATATGCAATACAATAGCCTTCACTAACAAACTGACCGACACAACCCACATGAGTCTGAGTTAGTCAGTTAGTTAGTTGGTTCCAGTGAATATTACAGTCTTATTTGGTATACAGTAGATGACACATAAAATAACTCATTAGTGGGAGGGCTGCTCTGAACATGAGGGCATTACAAATAACAGAAGCCTTTTCACCATGTTTCATGTGAGTGCACTATCTTTGTCAGTCAGTGTAAACAACCAAAACTTGCTCCTCTGTGAAGGAGGCACATTGGGTGATTTCACACTTTTTCATGCCACAGCATCACATAATCATAACCAAAAATCAATCCTTTTAATGTTTCTAAGGCAAAAACTTGCAGAGTTGTCGAAGCATTTGGCTACATTTCTGTTTTTCTGCAGTAGCGTTAAGAAAAACACACACAAATTATGCATATTATGTGTATGCATTTATTTAAATACATATTTAAAAATTTGTATTTTTTAAGTGTGTTAGATGCATAAATATATTTACATGCAAAACCAAACTGATGACAGTTACACAAATTGTCATATTAGTGCAATTCAAAACTCTTGACATATCACAGAAAGATGTATTGTATTGTACATGTGCACCTCTTCGTGCACCTGTACACCTACTCATATGACATAATGTACATGTAAAGACGTGCAAATTTGTACTTGATGATTTATGTATGCAGATACACACACTCACATATACAGTACACACCCAAACCCATGCGTGCACACACACATATGACCTATAGACAGCGTCTAGTCAGTCTAATCTGATTCCACCCTTGTGCTCAGCTGTGTTTTGTAAATAAATCAATCTGTTGTGAGAGAAAACTTCAGTGCTCTTGTCCAATCTGAGATAAAATGGACACATAAGACTGAAGTCATCCACCAACTACAACCTGAATCCATGTTTCCCAAACAGTAAATGTGTGTATAGCAACTAAAAAATCTAGAAAATCCACTCATTCCAACTTTCCAGCAAAACTTTGTTCACTTTGAGCAAGCAAAGTTAAGATGAACTTCATTATCTCTGGATTGCTAAATTCCACCCAAACACACACATTTTATTGAAATTTGAAATTGAATACAGAGATAAAATGGGGAACATATTCTCTGTTAAAATGATTTACTGTGCTGCTGTGAATGGTTTCTAACTGACTCCAGTTGTGTCTGTTTTCCAGCTGCCTGGAACATCAACAACAACGCCAACCCCGGTGCAGAGTGTGAGGTGAGGGGGACACACACACGAACACACACTAAAGAGATTTTGATGTCGTACTTTCACAGACTAGGGATACAGACTCCCCACCTCCCTATTTGTCTGTCTCACACACACACGCACGCACACTTCAGGCACACGACATGTATTGACAGTCCAAACATGTCCAGGACAAGCAATCAGTCATGTCCACACCGGAAAACAAGCAGCGACCCAGAGCCTGGAGCCCGCTGGTTGTTGAACCAGGACAATCTCCATGTTTACCTGTAGACAGAAGTGTCACCTGGACATCACCTCTCCACATTAGCCTGTTCCATATGCACGTTGATGCTGCTGAGAAGATTCTACAAATGAGAGTAGCTTCACGTAGTACTACAGGTTACTGTTGTGGAAAACAACACCCAAAATATCATCTGTGTTATTGTAACGTAGTGAAGCATGAACATGATTTTTATCTGCTCCAGAGAGAGGCTGTAAAGCATGTATCTCCACTGCTTTCTTCAGCTTGAAGTGACCCTTGAAGCTACATGTAACAAGCTCAGGAATGGTTCAGTGAGGTTTGTTCAAAGCGGAGAGGAGGCTGCTCCTCCTCTCTTTTTGAGACGTTGGATCTCTTATATCAATGTAATATACTCTTTTTTTTGTTTGTTTTTAATGTTCATCTGTTATTGGCCAAAACATGTGAAATGATGTTCCAACGGAGGACGTCCTCCCTTGCCAATCAAAAACCAGAATACGATAATGACATCGTGTTGGTCCAATGATAATTTCCAGATTTCATCTTCAGTTCTCTACGACTGTGTTCTCTGTACTCGGGATTGGCTCCAGCCCTCAAAGGATAAACAAGCAAATTGCAAACAACTTTTACAAATTCTCCTAATTCTTTTTTTCAAATTTGTGTTTCCCTTTTTTCATTGAGCAGTAGCTACTTGTTTTGAAACCAGAGATATTATAAGATATACTATAATTATAATTTAAAGATATATGTTATAGATAGCCTATAAGGACTATGCTCCCCCAGTTTCTCCCCAAACTTCTATCAGTTTTGTGACTATTATGGTGCCTCCCCTCCCTTATATAAAGAATAAAAAATATGATCACAAAAAATATATAGATGACTTTCAACACTCATATGCCTGTATACACGCTGAAACAGTTAAAAATTATCTCTCAAGTTCCTCAATTCTTCTTTGTCTGCCTGGATAGTGGATCATTGTTGAGCTGTAGCGCAGGAACAATAAGAAAAAGACAGAATTTCGTACTAAAAAGACTTAAATTACAGCAGCTAAAAAAAACCTTTCAAATGAGACATGGGCATGTGAGTGTTGTTTCAAGGCAGACTTGAAATAATATGAACCTATCCTAAAATATCATAGAAATAGCTGAAATGTAGCAAATGTACAAACTATTTGTACTTGGGATTTACATTTTTCCTCAGGTTAGAAGGAAACACAGTCTTCAAATTTTTGCTCCTATGCTTCCCTCACAGTGACAAGTAGTAAGTGGCCATTGAAACCATAGCTGTTCACCACATACACAAGCTGTACTTGTGGGAGGTGCAACTTTAATACATACACCTGTCCCGTCCAAAATTTTCACTCTCTGTCTCACAGACACAAGCATGTTTGTGCCTGTGTCCCACGTTCATGCCCAAATCAGCCGCTCTTTACCTCTTTGTCTGTCCGTGCCCTCAGAGGTACGTGCAGCTGAAGGAGCTAATGACTGACCAGAAGCAGGAGACCTACTGGCAGGAGACGGGCCGATGGACGGGCTACGAGGAGAGCTTCGACCCTCAGGCCGGGGTGTGGGCGTCCTCGCACATCTCCTACCTCACCTTCAAGAGCCTCATCCAGCTCCGACGCACCATGACCACAGGTCAGTGAGGAAAATCAATGAAGACATCAGCATGAGTTTTAAAAAATAGCATCAGATTTTCATTTTTCTCTGGTTGTAGTATCGTTGTTGTCTAGGAACTAACTGTTGAGTTAATGTTAAGTTTTCTCTGACAGTATGACACCACGGGAGAGCCAAGATTAAGCCCTTAAAATGCAGTAAGCTCTGGCGATCTCAGCACTTCTTTCTAGCTCTTATTTTGTCTGAAACTCACCTGAAAACCACAACCACACCGCTCTCCTCTTTATGATCATCCCTGATCCTCTTCCAACATGTTCCTTTGTCAAGGTGTGACGATTTTTGACTGTGAGGAGCGGACCCTGGCCACCATCACTGAGAAGATGGTCACCGAGATGGTTAACAAGAAGGAGATCAGGCCTGGAGACCGGGAGGGAGTGCTGAAGGCTTTGCTTAAAAACCGCAGGTATCCTCCAAGACATCACACAACACTGACTCAAACACAAATGACCTACATTTAGGCGTTTAGCTGATGCTGTTATGCAAAGCTGCAATTGAGCGGTGAATATTTCAGCATCTTGCTCAGAGAAAGCTAAACAGAGCACGTAGCTATTGTGAAGCTCAAATCTGTAATTATGGTCTGTAACCACCAAACCACCCTGTCTGCTTGAGCCTATATTAAAGGTGACCAGTGTGTACTGCAGTTACCTTGTGCTTGTTAGAATCAGGTCACTCTAAAATATCCATAAAGAATACATACTGACATTGTGTTGTAAAGATTTTGTTCAATAAGCTGACAAAGACCACGAGGCATTCGCTATTTTAATAACGGAAATTATGTTTAACTGTAGCTGT
>NW_019444550.1:0-4708 GCF_002814215.2 Seriola lalandi dorsalis
CACACACCTAGCACAACTAAATAACTATAATGTTACACTATGTAACGCATTTTTTATCTTGTAGAAAGAATTACTGCAGGCCACTGTAGAAAAGGTATTATTTAACCAATATTAACCTGGAGGAGCAGTAGGATTCAGCAGACTCATGTTCAGTATATCACTGTGGAGCCTATTGTGGCTTGGTGTGCATACAGAAACCCTGTTGGGTTAGAGCTGGGGCTAGGTCTTGGCACTAAATGACTGGGACTCTGACAAGTCTCGGAGTTCTGTCACTGCGGTTCACAGGTCTTGTTAGCCAAGGTGTCGGCAGGGGTGGAAATGACTGTGTGTGAGTGTGTCTGTGTGTGTATGTGTGTGTGAGGTGAACATTAGACAGCACTCCTACCTCCACCTCCTCACCTGACACCAGCAATAAAACTAAACAGGCCAAGGTGCTATGCTATGTGTGTGTGTGTGTGTGTGTGTGTGTGTGTGGATGTGTGCACGGAAAAAAGGGGCATGTGTGCTGCAGGGTTGTTGCTGCTGTCACCAATTTGCCAGGGCCTCCAGATGGGAGTTGGAGCAAGGTGACGGAGCTGTGGCTTGATAAACACAGAAGCCCTGCTTCGATTTCCCATCCAGTCCACTTTGGAAACACATGGTTCTTCCTGGGCGCTCCTGGCCCCGGGACGAAGGAGGAGGAGGAGGGGGCAAGAGGGGAGGAGGGGAGGAAGAAGGAGAGCCACAAGGGAGATAAGGTGATGGGTGTGCGGTGAGGGAGAGGAGCAGTCAGGAGGAAGGTTGAGTGAGGGAGTAATGAAGGGGAGGTAGAGTATGTGGTAGAGATAGGAAGAAAGTAGAAAGAGGTGACAGGCCTTGTGGGATCAGGTGTATTGACTTCTAACCAGATGACAGAACTTCTATGCTTTCATGGGCTGAGAAATAAAGATAGAGGGATGTGAACTAAGAAAAATGGAAGTAAACTTCAAAACAACCACTTACACTGTCCAAAAAACATTCTTTAAAACAACAGAAACACACAGGCTCAACATCCTCTTCTGAGTCTTTCCCTCCATCTCTTTCACTTTTGCTTGGAAACAACTTGCAGTGTTCCGCCTTTCAACTGACATCTGAAGTTTAAAGACCAGCTCCAGTTGGAGGAGCAGAGGAGTGTCAGTGAGGGAGGTGGGGCACCGAACTCCCCTCTGCCCCCCTAGAGAGTTAAGGAGATCACATTTTAACCCCCCCCACCAAACCCCAACCTGCCGCTCCTCTCCTCCATGCCTCAACACCAACATAAGAGGACAAGTGTGGGCTTTAAGCACCAGTGATCAAACACGAGCGGCTGCTGGGTGTGCTAGGCTCAGGACGGTTGGCCTAATAGGATTGGAAGCCCCCAGGTGAGCCAAAGGACACCTCCAATCAGTGTGATTAGCCAAAGGCTGAGCAGCATTTCTAGCTATAGCACTGAGAGTGATGTACAGTGCTAAAAGGATCACATGGGTTGTGGAGAACGCAAGCAAGTCACGGAGCGCAGTGCCATGTTGTTTGATGGTGCGTGTCAAAGTTTTGTGTGGGATTGATGGAGTTTAAAGTTGCACGCAGTTTTAATGTGTCAGAATGATCTTGAGATTTTGAGTGTTTGCTAATCATTATTAAGTTCACAGAAGCGTGTGATGGGTGTAGCTGTGGAATAATCTTGTCTTTCTGGCTACTTATAGATACAGTGTATGTTGTATACATGTATGCGCACAGCCTTAATGCAAGACTACACATGCATAGGCACACACAAATGTGATGCAAGGGTAAACACGCACATCTGCAACATGCCCAGATACACACACACGCACGCACACACACACACACACACACAGGCTTTTATAAACTCATCATATCCAAAAAACAATTACGAGAGACTGAGCTCATCACTGACTAAGCAAAAGTCATCCAGCGTGTAAAACACACAATATAATTAGCACACATCAAGCTGCTGGGTCCTACTGTGCATTAATGATGCTTCCCTCTGAAGTGAATTATGGTGTGATGAGTGAAAAGTGAGTGAGGAGGGGCTTTGAGGAGGAGCAAGACATAATTTGGAGAAAGGGAAGAGAAGCCAGTGAAGAGGGGGAAAGGGGAGAAGAGGAGGAATTTGACTGGTTTACCTTCGGTGACCCACTCTCGCTGCTCCAGAAACAATTAAAGATTAAAGATTAAAGATATGAACAATAAGGGATGGACGATCGGGTACTCACTTGTGGTGAGGGCCATCATATGCCAGGTACCACAGGCAACATCACACACCTGCAATAAAATGAAAACAGTTTTTAGACTTTAAAACAAAAGTGTAACATTTCAAAGCAGCTGAGAACTTTTCCATGCATATGCACTTTTGTATTATGCTAAATCGAATGGAACTGTAATTAGAGAATAAATGACACATAATGTTGATGTGGTAAATATCACAGTGAGGAATCATTCTCAACTGTAAAGCATAGGCCAGTTAAGGACAAAAAGATTTTGATTCAGAAAGTTTATTGTTTGGAGTTTTTGCTTACACCTCTTTGTGCAAGATAAGATCTCCATTAAAGATTCACTTGTTTTCCAGGAAGGATATGTGCAAAATGTCTAAAGTTATGATATGTTACTTGTCTGGACTTATGCTATATATTTTTTGAGCCATGTACTTACAATATCGCAAATATGTCCACCAATTTTCAAACCCAGTGAAATCTGTGATTTTAATCATGGTAACACGTTTTATTTGGTTGCCTGTCAATAGCATCATATCCCCTGTGCGCATGCGGCGGCATTTTGTTTGTGTGCCAGATGCGGTCAAAATTTACTTTTTATACAGTTTTAAGGCATGTTCATAAGATACACTTTTTACACTTGGTCATTTTAAACTATGTATTTTGCACTTTAGCCTCCTCCCTAGATTTGTGGCACCTTCACCAGCTGTGAGAGGCTAAACACCTGCTTTGACGTCATTGATTGGGGTGTGGTCAGGAGTGCTATATTCTTTAAACTTTACACCCATTGAAAGCAGTGCAGAATCAGCTTTTTTAGCCGTATGTAATTCAGTGTGGACTTACCCTTTAAGAATTTATGCATATCCAGCTAAAACTCATATACTGAGAAAATCCTGCGGCTTTCATCTACTTGAGGAGCCTGAAAACATAATTTGTCTTTCACTCACTCACTCACTCACTCACTCACTCACTCACTCACTCACTCACTCACTCACACACACACGCACACACGCACACACGCTCACACGCTCACACGCTCACATCTACCTTTCTGCCTGCCAGTGGAACAGACTGGGGGGTCCGGAGCCTTTTGAGGCCTGGATGGCCACTGACCCGGGACACACAAGGGATCTGACCCCAGAGAAACAGCTCTCCACCTGCTGCAGATATGAACAACAGGGGTAAATGTTAAGAAATACATGCCAGTGCTACGATGACAAATATTATCTTAACTATGAAAAGTAAAATGACCCATATGAGAAGGACGTGTTGATATGATCCTCTCATGTTTCCCATCCCCACCAATGTATTACCAGCACCATGGATCATGGGTCCTTGATCATATTTACAAGGGACTTTTGAATCGTAACACGCATATTTTGTGGTCAAGGCAGAATAACAGAGCTAAGTGCCAGAAGTGGTTCTCTCCATCAGTCCACCGCATATTAGCTTGTTCCTGAACCTTACAGCTCAGATTTCCTCCAAATTCAAAAAAGAAACACTGACCCCAATTAAGAACCGTTAAATGGAATAGAGAATTAAATCCTGTCAGTTTGGTTTGGTTTAGGAGAAGCAGTTGATGTACTGCACTGTATTGAGACGGTAACCCCACCCACACCACGCGCACACACTCACCTTTCTTCATGGCGTGCTGAGCAGAGGGAGCACAGTCTCAGCTGGCACTTATCAAAGACACACACACACACAGTGTATGTACTCACATACAGCAAACACTCAAGCATCCACTCACTCATACTACCTCAGTCTGCCTATTTAAACCTGCCACTAATAAATTTATATTTACTGCCTGCATTGAGGACTTTTAAATTATGGCGTACAATAAACCTGGCACACACATCTCAAAAGCTCTTTCAGGGGATGTTAAAGCAATATAGTAAGCAATTTTCCAAAGTGGATTACAAATTTCACATCCAGGTTTTATTGCACATTACGATAACTTAACCACATCTAAATGTTCCGCATAAATGGGAAATATGTGCTGCTTAATATGCTATTTTTCATTTTTTAAGAAGCGCTTTGCAAACCCTGCCAAGCAAGGGAGCATGCTGGTTTGTGTGGTGGGGGAGTCAATAATCTTTATGAGGTGGATTTTAATTACAAGGAGATAACTGAGTATCCTCCTCACGGCAGGCCTCCATCAATCTCTATTCTGCATCAAGCTGTACATAGACTTGGCGCGCACACACAAAAACGCAGGCACGCACAAACACAGACGCGCGCGCACGCACACAGACGCAGATACCCTTTCAGACATGATTGATCAATCAATCAGTAATGTATTATTTTCATCTCAGTGAAGCAAACCTTCTAAAAGCTTCTGAGGCAGGCGTTTCTCGATGGCGTTTTACCACACACACAGACACGTGCTTACACTACTAACATACACGCACAAACACATACCGACTGACAGACACAGAAACAGACACAGACAAACACACACACGTACAGAGACGCTGGCA
>NW_019444551.1:0-1892 GCF_002814215.2 Seriola lalandi dorsalis
AGGGCCCATTGTTTTTATAATCTGTCCATGAATGTATATATATATCTTTTATATAGTTTCATATTAGGCTATTTAAATTTTTATTTTTTATTAGAGTGAATAAACAATGTAACAAAGTTAATTATTGTCAAGAATGAGGGCTTGAGTTTTAACTAATTGAGTCTTAACTAATTTCTTTAAAAGTGTGCCCCCGTCTGGACTGCCTGTTCAAAAGTTTCTAAACCTGCTCCTGTATATTTACACTGTGATGTGTCTGTTGAGGATTTTTCCTTCATTCAAGAAATGAGGAGGAAAAAAAACCCCTCCACTAAATGAGCATTTCTGGTTTTGCTCCAGGTACGGCCTTCTGGTGTCTGCTGGACATTGTGCCCATCAAGAACGAGAGGGGTGAAATGGTTCTCTTCCTCTTCTCATTCAAGGACATCACCGACACCTACGGGAAAGGCCACTACAACAGCAAAAAGGAGGGTAGGATACAATCCCTGTTTACAAAAAAACTCCTGTTACTTGCTTACTTTGAGCATGATTTACGAGCGTGCCATCCTCTGGCCCCCAGCTTTCTTTTTCTCTGTGCGCTCTTGTTCATCACTGTCACATTCTACCAGGCAGTTTTGTTTGGGCTGGCATTCGTTCACCGAACTCAGACGATGTTTACCAATGGGGACTTTGATTTGGGCAGCGGTGTGTCTTCAAGTGGAACCTGGACACAGTCTGCCTCAAATACCAAGCACTATGCCAGGAGAAATAGACTGTCATTTTGTAATTGAATGGAAGTCAACTACATATCAGTGGTTGTGTTATAACAGGAACAATTATTCAGCATTAACGCCTGTCAGGTGTTCTTCGTCTCCAGCTCCCACAGAAATTCCTTGTGACACAACCTTGTGATCTGATTTACGTGCGCTGATCTGAGTGACTGTGTGACAGTTTCAGATGACAAGAGGTGCAGGAGGAAGAGCAGCTCTCACTTCAGCCAGGCCAGGAAGCGTGGACGCACCATGTTGTACCAGCTCACCAGCCAATTCTCCAGGGGAGGCAAAGGAGATGTCAACCTGGGCAGCGTGAGTACTTTTAACCACTCTCACATGCTTCCTGATTGGCTGGTTGCTTGTGATGGTATTTTAAATGTCTGTCCTGACATACCCTTCTAAGAAAATCTACAGTCAGGAGTTGCTCAGACATGCAGCGCCCTCATTCTTGAGCTTGAATTATTAATGCTGAGATCTAAAAGATGAGTTTTTAGGAAGACAATGTGAGGGAAGTCTTGACATAGATTCACAGAGTGTGGCTTATCTCAGTGGAAAATATATCAGATGGCTTCACTATTTTAAGTCTCCTGAATGATTTTAATCTTGCTTCTGTTGCATTTCCTTGCATGCAAACTGTAGTTAGGAGGCTTTAAATGGACAAATAGCAAGGTCACTGTGGCAGCAGTGGTTGGCTGGGAGGTGGTTGTCACTGCGGGTGAGGTGTTATTGGTCATAGGGGAAGCTGGGAGCATCATCATCATCACTTTTTGGGATTGTCTGGACATGCCAACACCTCACCAGTAGGAGCTCGGGGATATAGGTCACTATGTCATCAGCATGTTCCCTTAAATTTCCTTTACCCTGAGGTCGAGATGAGGCTGCTATATGTCTAACACCTCTACACAGTATGGATAAAATAGGCTTATTCCACATGGATTTCAAATGTTTTTCTGATTCAGATAAGTGTGTCATTTTCCCCGTGCAGTTTGTTTGCCCTCATCTCTCTTTCAAGTGTGTTTGTGTTTCAAGTACCTTAAAGAGGCTTTTTGTTGTGGTGAAATAGACCTAGCTATGGTCTGTTTCATTGTCGCTTGTCTTATTTCTACACAACAAAGGCCTTTGTAGGCTTTGAATAATAAAGTC
>NW_019444552.1:0-1892 GCF_002814215.2 Seriola lalandi dorsalis
TGTTTGTAATTGGGTTTGGATCAGCATACACCATCAAAAAATTATGCAGTCTTGATTACAAACTACTGACACTGTGTTTTTGGAGACAATGAAAAGTAAACTTGCACATTGTTAGCTATGTATGTAGAGCAGAGGTGTAGTATTACAGATACATGACCATAACAAAAAACATTGTGCTATTTCTAAAAGAAAGAAAGGTTTCTCCAAGTCTCTTAGAGAAGTGAAAGAAATCTCTCCCGTTAGTCAAGTGCAACAGTTACAGATGTAAGTACTAAAAAGTGAAAAAACTAATGGGATTCTTTTGGGCCATGATGTGCTTAGCTTTTGTAATTTTTGGCGCACACACAAAAAAAACATTTTCTTTAGACACAGTTTTGAAATGTCAGCCACGGGACGATGAAATTATGCATATCCCTAAAATACATGTTCCAAACTCCAAACTTCTTTTAAATGGTATGAATTTAAGAACATATCTCCTTTCAAAATTTAAAGTTGGCAGATGATTCTCCACAGAAATGATTTTTCACACAGAAAAGAAAGGACAACAAAAGGTCAAATGCAACTTAAGAGTAAAAGAAAGGCTTTTGCTTTAAAGTCAAATGTGAATTCTCATGATAATCACAGTATTGCCATGCTCTTTCATGTCCGCAACAAGCTAAATGCTAACTTGATTTACTTCTTAAAGAACAACATGCAAGAATATCATTACACACCAGACACATATTAGCCTTATGACAGCCAATCAAAGGCCAGCAGACGGGCCAAATGAGATGATCGATTCTACCATTTGACCCCGTGAAGGAGGGGGTGGGGGAGGTGGTGGTGGCATGGGGGCTAGGGGAGCTAAAACAACCCCACCTCATCCGAACCCACCAAACCTCCAACAGCTAATTCACTAAAATGTCAGCCAGTCTGATGAAGACTAAAATGATTCCGGGCCTCAGTATGCTAGTGTTTAATGACATCAATAAGCCTCACAGGAAATTTCATTTGCACTACGTTATTTGTTCAGTGCCTCAGGTGGCTCGAGAACCATCTGATATAGAATCAGGGGAGAGACTGATGGGGAACAACAGGAGAGAGAAAAACTGGAAAGAATGCAAGAGTTTCGATGTGAAAATTCATTTCCACTGATAAAAGGATACTGTAGATCATAAATAAGAATCTAATATCCAAGCTCATATATATGTGTGGCTATGTGGGCATCTGTGTGTTTTAGTTCATAATGTAAACTGCAGCCAGATGACCTTTTCCTTTCAGCAAAAAAGATTAAAAAAATAGATCAAAAGTAAGGGTCGAAAAAGAGACAGTAGCAGCATTTCAATGGATCAAAACCTGATTTTTGTTTTTAGAAATAATAGACTCGGAGCAGAGACATACAACTCAGAAACTCACAAACATGTCCTAGCGCACACACAGCCAACCTCCTTCTGTGTGGGCCTCTGAGGACTACGTCTCAGCAGCTGATCAGTACAATAAGAAAAGCCTCTTTGTCACCTAATTACCAATGTGTTATTAGTGCTTTAATGAAATGCCTGCAGGAAGCAACGCTGAGTGCCTGCATTGTCGGCATCGGACGATAGGAGAAGCACGAGGAGTGGATTTGGCAAATAATATTAAGACACACAAAGAGAAGGGGAAGGGAGGGGAGTGAGAGAGAGAGAGAGAAAGAGAGAGAGAAACAGAAAGAGGAAAGGAGAAAGAGATAAAAGAGCTTAATTCAATTCAAATCAATAGGTTTCATGACCACAAACATGCTTACAATGTCCTCATCTGCAGAAAATATGTAATATCATTCAGGCTGACAAGCTATGGGTGCCACATTACTTGAAATGTCAATATAAGCTCTGTGTCTGTCATAAAAAAGTGAAGGCCAAAGTCCCAGACTGCAC
>NW_019444553.1:0-1892 GCF_002814215.2 Seriola lalandi dorsalis
CATCCATCACATTATGAATTAGCACTGTATCATATCCTTTCCCCCGAAATGTGCACTCACGCTGCTGCTGGATACCCCCTGAAGTAAGTTGTTTGAATGGATGTTTATTGGACAGTCTAATTTAATTTTGCGGAAAAGGTTGAGTCGGTAACAAAAGTAACAAAAGGCTAAAACAATGTCCCTGGTGTGGCATTGTGTTTTTAATGACGATGAGTTTATAATGACGATGAGTTTATAATAGAAGTCGCTTTAAATACGAATTACAAAAAAATGTCGCGTAATGCATGATCATGCAGTTAGATTTGGGTGATTCTGGCTGATCCTGGATCGGGTGGGTCCTCGTGGTCCATGACCCTCCTCTGTACAAGGGAAAACTGATGAGATCCAATCACCTCCTCCTTTACAAACTGTGATCTCACCTCCCTATTTCCGATTGGGTTGCTATATTTAGGAAACCACCCTGTGCTTTATAAAGAGCAGCGGGTACTGGTATAGGTTGTGGAGTTAGGAGACGAGAACGACTTACTGGAGAAGGCTGTCCTTTCTCATTTAGAGCATTTAAATAGTGGGAGCGGACACAGCGGGCATATATGTGTTTTGGACGCTACGTCTGAGCTAGAGCTAGGAAAAAGGAAGGGATGGCAGACATACGCAAGAAACTTGTCGTGGTGGGGGACGGCGCATGTGGGAAAACATGTCTACTGATTGTATTCAGCAAAGATGAGTTTCCTGAGGTGTATGTTCCGACTGTGTTTGAGACATATGTGGCGGACATAGAAGTGGACAACAAGCAAGTCCAGCTAGCTCTGTGGGACACCGCTGGACAGGAGGACTATGACCGGCTGCGCCCCCTCTCCTACCCGGACACTGATGTCATTCTGATGTGCTTCTCCGTAGACAGCCCGGACTCATTGGAAAACATCCCTGAAAAGTGGGTCCCTGAAGTCAAACACTTTTGTCCTAATGTACCAATTATATTAGTGGCCAACAAGAAGGATCTGCGCAACGACGAGAACGTAAGGAACGAGCTGTCCCGGTTGAAGCTGGAGCCAGTGAAAACAGAGGATGGCCGGGCCATGGCCATGCGCATTGGCGCATATGACTATTTGGAGTGCTCTGCCAAAACCAAGGAGGGGATCTGGGAAGTATTCGAGACTGCAACACGGGCAGCGTTACAAAAACGAACAACACCCCCAGGTGGTTGTCTCAAATGCTGTGTTTTGATGTGAATCGATTCTGTCTGGCGAACCATGAGGTGCAGACAAGACGTTACCGCCGCTGGGATCTGTGTCTGAACATGTATGGGCAGTGACCATGGTTTGGATACTCCCTTTTGATCAGACGACCTTGGCTGAACCAGAACGAAGGACTGCAAAGAAGTTGTTTTGAACACACTCGATAATCATCTGATATCGTTGTGTGTGTCCGTGTGTCTGTGTGTGTGTGTGTGTGTGTGAAATGCACTGGTTACAGCATGTTCTTTGTGGGTCACATGATCCCAGTCTGACTGGTGGAGGGGTAAAAAGGACAAACCACAAACATTTCAATGGACGCCTGGACCCCTGTCTCTTATGTGGACAAGGCCTGCTTTCGAGTCAAGATTTCACTTGCTCACTTTTTGTGTTTCACAGTGTTTGCTTAGGCCACTGCCTTACTGCCAATGTTATACTTTGTAATAAGCAAAGCAGTAAAAAAAATTGCACTTGTTATTTATGTCCACTTTGTATTGTAAAATGGCTGTATTCTTTTGAGAAATTGCACAGCATCTGCAAACTACAGTAATTCACAGAACGTTTTATACACCCTTCAGTGTAAGGATAGCCGTGGTGTTCTGTATAGTTCCTTCTGATGTTTGATGCCATTTTGGAATTAACCTTAGCTTAAGTTTACAG
>NW_019444554.1:0-2332 GCF_002814215.2 Seriola lalandi dorsalis
CTGCTCAGTGACATAGTAGTTTAGATATCTAGGCTGAAAAAAAAAAACAGTCATGCCACAAGCAGAGAGGCATGACATTTGTGAGTGCCGAGCAGCAAAACTGATCTAAAACTAATATTTTTAGGCTCATTATCCTTGATTTCTGCCATGATACTGAAGAACTGTAGCAGGGTGAATAGCAGTGATGAATAAAGTGCTCTGTGTAAAGTCAATAGCTATACACACTTTTTCAATCAAATCTGCCTGTTGGCAACAAGACTACCCCAACGATCACATACTGTAATGGATTTGGAAACAGTTTTCCTGGGATATAATTGAATTATTATTATTGGCCTCTATGAACTTTGGACGTGTGTGTATTTATTCTTCTTTAGCGTGTGAAGATACACATCCCACCCATTTGTACTGTGTGCAGTCTTACTGCACTTGCAGTCAAGGTTCTAATTACGAGGGAGTGAGGAGGGTTCTGACCTTCATAATTAAGACTTGGACTCCCACAGGAGGTTAAGACAACAGTTTGGGTGGATTGGAACATGTTACCTGTCAATTGTAAATATTATAATATATTTTCCATATTTGAGGCCTGGATGAATCTTGTAATATGATTTCAGACACCCCTAAAGTGGACCATACCATTTCTTAACCTCAGCTTCTTCCTGCCTCACTCCCATCAGAGGCTCCTGTCCTTACACCTATGCTACTGTACATTGTGCAGTAGCAGTAGCTATCTATCTAGCTTGGTTAAAACACTTTACTTTAGTTTCTTAGTTTCTGAAGTAGACTGCGTTTACATTAGTATCTATGGATGAACCCTAAAGTTAGCTAGTTTCTAACTTTTGCCTTAATTTACAGTTTTGACAACTAACATCGGCTAGTTAAAACTAAAGCTAATGTTGCCCTAGTTAACATTAGCTAGCTGATAGCGCGCCCTTTAATTACCAATGTTGACACTGCTGCTCAGTCATGAGCAGTGGAACAATGGAGGATTAGTTGTTGTACAGTTTTGACATCAAAATAGAGTTTATTATTTAATTTTAATAGTCTTTTGTGTGGCTGTGGTGGTTTAATTAGTCTATTACCTTTTGACAGTAGCTTTTGAAAGAGGCACCTCCTCTGTGTTCACTCAGGAATTCAGGAGTTTTACCTGGTTGCGTAATTGAACAGTATCAATACATTTACTCAAAGTACTGTACTAAAGTGCGATTTTGAGGTCCCAGCGCAGCTATGCAGATAGCTAACTCTTCCATCGACAACACATGCAAGTGATTCTCTTTCATGGGCTTTGTTCCACATGCTGGTCAACAGATGTTAAAACTGAAAAAGAGGAATAAACAAACCAAACAAATATTATAATAACAAATGTTAAATAAAATAATCAAACAAGTTGAGGTTTATAACAAAGCAAATTATCTATTCCAGTGCAAATAGTCTTAGAATTTAAAATCACAGATACAGATGTCACCGGTCTATCCTAAACATTCACTTTACACAGTTATTAGAAAAAAAATCAGTCCATGTATGACCAGGGCAAAGAACTACAAAGCTTGCGCTAGCTAGTTAATATGCTAATGCTCGCGGCTAACGCGCTAATGATAGCGCCGTATACTGACAGCAAACCAAGAGATATTTTTGCGTTTTCTACACAGTAAAACAATAACAACAAAGGTGTACGCACAAAAGCACAACTTAAGGCACAACTTATTCTTATTACAATTTACAGGCTGAGCTCAGCATTAGCTAAGAGAGATGAAGAGTTCTGTGTGACTGACAGACAGGAAAACAGCAAAACAAACTCTTTACTTCCTGTTTCTTGTTACATCACAGGTAATCCCAGCAAAACAAACTTTTTTAAGCAACCTGCCTGAACTAAACATTACAAGGCGGCTCTGAAAACCTGCATGAGCCAGACCAACTTTACTTTAGTATTTCCATTTTATGCTACTTAATACTTCCACTCACACTTTTTACTCCACTGCATACATTTGACAGCTTTAGTTAAACAAGTAAGATACTGTAAAGACTGCAACACAGTTCACTGAAGCGCACTACTGCACTGGGTTCCCTTTCGCCCTGGAGAAAAAGTTTACCCCCCTCGATTGTCATTGAATAATTTGCATTCAAGTTGCAGTTTTAGTTTAACAAGATTTTCTAACTGAGACAATTGGGTATTCTAATGTGTGTGCAGAAAAGTTTAAAAATCCTAATAAAAGAATGCTCTTAATGATATGGCCTCAGCATGACGGCCCTGTGAGCACTAAATATATGAATGTCACACAGCAGGTTGAGATGAATGAGACAGTAAATAGGCAGCAGCTCTGAGGAACATTTTACA
>NW_019444555.1:0-2614 GCF_002814215.2 Seriola lalandi dorsalis
TGTATAGTGATGAAGGTGTCTCTATAACGCCTGTATTTTGCAGAGGGTATACTTAAAACCCTAATAAGAGTAAAACACCAATTAAGAATTTGTATCATTTTCTGAAATCTGCTGTTTTGCACTGTTTCCAAGGGCCGCATTAACCCTCTATGAGGCCCTGGAATAGACTTGGGTTGTGGGTCGCTGTGGACTTCCCAGCACACAGCAGACCACACATGGCAGCTTCATTATATTTTGCCCTGAGCCCCAGAAACCATACTGCTGCTGGAATACTGCCCATATCAAGGTTTACTGCGTGTCAGTTTGTTTGTGGTAATTTGATTAGTCACAGTTTTATTTTGGAATATGCACCACATAGCAATATCAGCAGAAAAATAACCCTGCTCTTTCTAAAGAGAAATTAGGGAGAATCTATTGTACAAACCTGGTATGAACACACAAGACAACTTCAGCAAAGCTGTATTACAATCGACAAAGAAAAGGAAAACAGAAATATATATGCAAGTTAAATTACCAAACACAACAGTGAGCCTGTCTGTAGAGCATTCTGGGGGAATAATTTACTCTATTTACAATAAAGAGGTACAACAATAGTTACAAAAATGTGCAAACTTTGTACAAGGTGAGACTATTGAGGTCCATTCATTGTTGTTCATTTTAAAGTTCAAAGTATTCATTTAAAATATTGAACGTCATTTTTTGTTTTTTAATTAAGGTACCATGCCACACATCAATCTGCAGTTACAGTAAGTTCCCATTTTCCTACTGATAAAACTCTGCATATCTATCCAAAAATAAATCAGTTTAAACAATGGAAAACAAAAACAAATAAGAGGTGTTGTGCAGTTTGCAAAACCAAGAATAATACTGGTTATATTTAGCCTAAATAATCTAAGCAGGGTACAGCAAGACTCTCCATTTAAACCAATGTGTGTACACTACCTTTAATGTCACCACCTGTTCCTCGTCATACTCTATTTTTTTCTACCAGGGCGCTGACCGTGACTCAGCCACTAAGAACTAACACCAGGGCAATTTAAATAGGATTGAAAACCACCTCCGCATTATAATCGCTCTGTCGCGGTTGACCCAGACTGTACCCTTGGTGTTGTGGTGGTGTTGTGGTGGAGACGGTACTCCCACCGGAACCACGGTTCTCCTCGAGCTGTCCCCGCTCGTCCCTGTTCGTCTAAGGGGCGTAAGCGCGCTCCCGAGACACCAGGAAATATGGCGGCGCTCATGACTCTCAGTCAGGTAAGAACATCCAGTATCTCAAGAAAAGTCTCTTAATTTTAGTATTGATCATAATCGAGTGACAGTGACAGTGGCCGTAAGCCTTCACCACATCACTGCTTTATAAGCTGTGGTGTATATTGGCCTTGGGAATCGTATTAGCAACCTTTCGTTGTCAGCTAAGTTAACATGGTTGGCTAGATTTAGTAGGGATAGCAAAGTTACTGTACGTTTTAATGGAAGAAGGAAGCTACCATTGCAAGGAAAGTGGTAACCTTAGTAGCGAAACATAGACACTTAGTAGCTAAACTGAACAAAAATAAACATTTAGCTAGCTAACGTTAGCGACCAATGCTATGTTTATGCACTTGCACCTCTTACAGCCTCCTAACGTTACAGCCATGTCTGGCTTTCTAACTGCCGTGTATGTGTGTGTGCTAGCTCACGGACTCATTTCTAACTAAGCTGGTCTTATTTCTTTCATGTCTGCTTCTTCAGTTATCAAGTGGATACCCAGCCTATGAAACCTATTACAGACAGGTAAGCTCCTGGTTGCTGCTGTGATTTTCATGCCAGCTCCTCGAGTGTTCATTCAGATAAATATTATCCGTCGTACAAAATCAATCAACCGGTACAGCTGTGTGTGCTGTGTCCACTTAATACCTTGTTATTTATTATTTGTAGCTGGATCCAGGAAACACAGGCAAAATATCAGCTGGAGATGCAGCTCAGTTCCTTAAGAAGTCAGGGCTGTCAGACGGTACACTGGGGAAGGTGGGTGTCAAACACACGGACATGTATACACCAAACTACGCTCATATATTCAGTAAATAGCATCTAAATAACTTTTTTAAATTATTATTTTCTCAGATATGGGATTTGGCAGATTCAGAAAGAAAAGGCTACCTGGATAAGAGGGTAACACAAAATTTCTGTGTAAATTTGCTGTGATCGTTGATGCTGATGTGCTGATGTGAACACCAGACTTGACTTGCTTTCTTCCTCTTTTGAAGGGTTTCTTCATAGCTATGAGACTGGTGGCCTCAGCACAGGGTGGAAATGACATCAGCCTTAACAACCTCAACCAAAACTTAGCTGCACCCAAATTTGTAAGTGTTGAAATGGATTTTTTCTTACGGTCTTTTCCTCGTCTTCATGCATTTGTTACTGTGTCAGTCTGCCCCGTCTGTCAGTATCTAATCCTCACTTTATTTTCTTACAGAAAGACACTAACAGCCCATTATTAAGTGTTTCAACAGCAGGGCCTGACTCACAGTGGGCAATAAGGGTGAGTTCATAGTGTTTTCAAGAACATTCTTGAGGGTGTAAGAAAATCAAACTTGTCAACTTGAGTGTTTTTTCTCTTTCCCAGCCTGATGAA
>NW_019444556.1:0-1887 GCF_002814215.2 Seriola lalandi dorsalis
CGTGACATCCATAAAGCATGTCCAATGCAGTACCTGATTACCTGACACAACAATACTGCATTCATTGAGACAGGGCACACCAGTGCATACAGTATATCAGCAAATAGATGACACTACATTCTAGTGTTAATACAGATGTTTTATGAATGGAATTATACACAGAGATATGCATATATGTTTGAATGTAAATAAAGAAACTGTAGTAAATGAGCAGCTTTTGTAAAACGTGTATAAAACACTCTCCTTTAAATGTTCATACATGATCTTATCCCGAAATTCATTTAGAAATGTGTTGCCTAACTAATTCACTGTCAAGTGCGAAGTAATTTGAAGGGATTGCACTCCTGAAGATTATGCATGAGGTGTGCCAGTGATTCAGTCGCTTGTTAGAACATATTAAGAGGTTGAAGGCATTTACAGTTGTAATGTATTTTGATGATGAATGTTGCAAGAAATTCTGAAAAGAACATCTGAAATAAAAGCTAATGATGTCATTCATCTGACCTGCCAAAGTAATATATTTCATATATTTTGTCCTCATGGGTAATGGACTTTTCTCCTGAATTGCCTGGATCATATTTCCAAATGGCGTGCTAATGTCCCAATCGGTATCACTTACAACCATGGTCAACATTTTCCATTTGAATCTTGACATTGATGGGGAATACTGTTGTGATTCTGGGTAGAAAATTGCATTCTGTATGTTGTATCAATATCACTGTATTGTTTAATCAAGTGTGATATGAGAAAAGGGAATCAAGCCTTAACCCCAGTCTCTAAGATCAATAACAATCATGTACATTAATGTGATATGTCAAAAATCATTCTTACACTATGTTATTTGCCATGCAAAACATAACATGAAAACACGTATTTTACATAACTTTTATTAACAAAGCTGCTACATAGTGAATCTCAGTAGTTCGCACAATCATTGACCTAAGTAACAGTTGTATCAACCAGAGTGAATGTAGTTGTTTGGTTCTCATGAATGCCTGTTTACGACTGCAAGTGAGAGGTACGGAGCACTGCACTCGGGGCACTGCACTATTACAGCTCTGGAGGTGAATATAACTCAATGGCTTCTATTTGTTGTCACAAACCCAAGGCTATATCTGTCAATCTATTCCATTTTGTCCTTTCTCCGTCTTCTCATGGTTCATCTCTCGCTTTCTCTTATTTGGACACACACACACATACACACTAGGACTGAACAATTAATCAAAATATTATGAAAATCGCAATATGGCCAAGCACAATATCCAAATCACAGGAGCTGCAACGTTTTGATAAAAAGGTAAAATGTGTCACAACTTACCATTGTAACTCAAGCATTGTGGTGCTACTGAGACGCCCCGGCCTACAAATCATATTCTCCAGATGTAAGGGAACATGCTTGTTTGATACAGACCCCATCCAAAGTCACATCATCAAAATTTACCTTTTCCACTACAATTGTGACTTTTTAAATCGCAAAATAATTACAAGACACACACACATACATCGCTTCAGTAGTCTCCTGAGTGTATGTGTGCATTTTTACCTCCATCCCTATTACCTGACTGAAGCGTGACACAACGCAGATAGCAAGCTCCGAGCTGTCAGCAGCAAAGAAATGGCTCGCAAGCCAATATCGATCAGCTATAATAAGCTTGCAGCATTTGACAGTGTTTTCTTTCCATCAGCAACTCACCAGTACACTGACTACCTCCCAAAACCTTCACAACCAGCAGTCATGATGTGGAATGACATGGCACTGGCCTGACAATGCACAAACTTGGAGCCCCCTACAATATACCAACATGCTGCCAGTCTGTCATCACACTACTGGGTTGGTAGGACAGTGGCTGAATAGTTGTTGGATTGAAAGGTAGTTTGAGACCTAAT
>NW_019444557.1:0-2614 GCF_002814215.2 Seriola lalandi dorsalis
GTGACTCATTTTTTAAGGTGTTCAAACAGAAAATATATATATAATATTATGTGAAAACTGTCAGAAATCAATTGATCATACTCAAGTCACCCAAAACAAAAATTGTATTCCAACTGTATCCAACCACACTGTCAGACAACCAACAACAAGTTTAAAATAGTAACTGAAATGTAGCCTATTAAGACTATATGTTAACTTCCAAGCCATTTTCAAGCTGCTGCAGATTTTATAACCACAATGTCGTTGACAAAATCACCACCAAACACATGCATTAAAGACTGTGCCGTGATTTCTGCTATATTTACTTGTAAAATGATCACTCTGAGATAAAGTTAGAAGAGACTGAAAATCTTTCTTATTTAGTCTCTCACACACGGCACAGAGCAGACGCAGAGAGAAAGTGTTACTGCCATCTCCTTGCTATGGAAAGTAGCCAAGGTTTGTCCAAAAAGTCACAAGATTTGTCACTAGGTGCCTTTTTGAAAAAAAAGGGTTAGTCAATAAATCTAGTGACAAATGCGCTAAGATGGCAAGACAGCAGGCTATAAATGCCCCCTAACAGAATCTGTTTATGCCAATTCGGTTTGAAAGAGCTGTGGCCGATGGGCAAACTCCAACTCAGTCACATGGCATTCGGCCGAACAATGGTGGAACTATGATCACTCACTTAGTCAGCCAGGGACATTATAGTCCAGTTGCGATGAGCATAATCATCTTTATTAGGATAAATATTTAAAAGTGGAGAATAACTTATTATTAACAAATTAAACATTTCAAACCTTTGGTCTGATACATGTCATATAAAACCAGTGATATATGTAAGTGGGGTGGAAGTGGGTCAGTGTGTTGTGGAGGTTGTTCAGCCAATTAGCTCACACACTGAGCTCCACTGACTGCTCAATGTAAAATGATGGAAAGATAATTCTGAATAATTATGTTTACTTACACTTTATGTTTATGATTGATGTTAAACTTGGTCTGTCTCCCTTCCCTTACCTCATAGTTTACCAGTTTAGTCTGTGGTGTAATGCCTTATATAGGACAGGCTTGGGGTGATACTAACATTTGAGAAGCATATTTAAGGTGTGAGAACTACCGAAATAAATCAGGTGTTTTTACGAGCCTTGTCACCTTCTGTAGCGTCTGTATTTCAATGATGGAAGTGACGAGAGTCATATCATGAACAGTGTGGCGTCTGAGGTACCGTCTGCGTGTCTATTTGACACATATGCAACTGATTTACTGCCGTCACTCTCATCTCTAGAAAGTGTTGGTTTTACTTGAAGATAATCTGGAGATGTTGCTGTTTTTTTGTGATTAACAATCTGCTTTTGTTTTCAACAGCCAGTGAACAATGCTGATTTTATCATTCCAGTGGAAATTGATGGAACAGTTCACCAGGTACAGACTTTATGTGCTTAACTGACTCTTAGCTTTACTGTCTTCCTGTGCTGCCCCAATCACGTCACTGGAGTATTAAAGCATATAGCACCAGTTATGTAAGTTACAGGCTTGCTAGGCTTCCTGCTAAAATCTCCAAAGATTGCTTAGAAATTTGTGCAAACAGGAATGATAACAGGGCACTATTTTATAAGTACTGACTGTTATTACACTATAGACACCACATATCAGTAACCAAAAAATTGCCCTTTCTGACCTGAAAAATAGGCTGCTTCACAAGCTCTCAGGATTAAAATTTGAAAATCTGACATGGATGAGCCTTGACAGTGCTGTAGCCGTCTCTCTTGATGGCTCCAAGCAGCAGGTGGCTATTTCAGGGGCCTGACGAAATGAGGAAGCCCTGGCAGGCTTCTCAGAAATCACTGGCCATCAATCTCAGTCCGTGGCGCATGTTATGCCCTGCTCATTGGTGCTGGGGGGATGGCAGTGACTTTTTCCCTGCAGGCTGTAAATGGTAACTACAGTTTGTTGTGCCGGGCCTCCCAGAAGACAGAGGAGCTTTGATGTCCAAAGGGCCTGGGTCTGTTTCAAGTAATCCAGGATAGGCTTGTTAAAGTGGGGAAAGCCTATTCGGGATGACTTGGTTCAGAAACAAGGCTGCCAGCATCTTAGTGGAAGTAGATGAAAAGTCTTACATGTGTGTTTCAATTTGAATATTACAACTTTGTCTAATCTTTGTATCTAATTAATGGCATTATAGCAACATAGTTATTGACAGACAATACATTTGTTTCCCCTGTGTTTTTCTTAAGGTGTTGATCATATTCCTAATGACTGAAGCATGTGTTACAACAGCTGTGGATTTCATACTCCTATGTATTTTGTGTCTTCACCCAGGTGTATGTGTTAAAGAGACCCCACGTTGACGAATTCCTCAAGAGGATGGGAGAATTGTTTGAGTGTGTTCTGTTCACTGCAAGCTTAGCCAAGGTGTGTCCGCTGTTCTGAATCTATGCCACTTTTTTATTAAAGTTTGACTGCAAACTGAAGGATGGATAGTACATCACAGATGAAGACTGTTGTAATCTAATCTACTCACCTGTTGTTTCATTAACATTATGTTTAGAATTACTGGAAGCCCAGTCTCATTTTTGCATGTGATTTATAGGCGACCTTCCACATACGCCCTCGCACATAAAGATATTTTTATGAT
>NW_019444558.1:0-2154 GCF_002814215.2 Seriola lalandi dorsalis
AAGAACAAAGTATCATCACTGGAAGATCAACACAGGAAGTACAACATAGTTAGTTTGTCTAGTATTCATACACACACAGAGTCAACAAGAGTAAAAGTAAAAAGATACAAATAAGAGTCAACCCAGCAGTTAATTAACAGTTACATTGAATGTTGTATTAGCAACACTTAGCCAGCTGGTCTGAAGGTTCAGACAGAATGCGACGCAGATTTTTACCTCACCCTTTGTGCTGTCCCTGTTTGTTCGCCACAATAAGCAAACGTACCGACTGCACACATTAGCTCCGAGCAAGCTAGCAATTGAGCTTGTGTGCGACCGGTGTGTGTCTGTGTGTGCTGGTGTGACAGCTCAGCCTCTTACTGAACTAAGATTTCATCAGGAACTCCAGTTCTCTCTGTGTTTACCCTCCAGTCTCTCTTTCTCCCTTTGCCTCCTTTTCCATTATGAAGCAGATTCATAAAGCTCGTGGATAAGCACAGATTTTTCACTCAAGTTGAAGCACTTTCAGCTTTTACAGATTTATCTTTGACTCAGGTGAATTTGATGTATTTGCATCTTTTCATTGACTTTGCATGCAATCAAACAATACATAAACTCTGTATCTGAGAAATGACTTGTATATACAACTAACTTGCAACAGCAAATACATTTTGATGGAAACGTAATGCCGACCAGATTAGGTCTTCTTTCTCTCTGATCTTTGGCAAGTTACAATATGTTGATACTGATAGTAAGATTGTGGTCTGATATACTATGTGCAATATTAATATTAATATTTAAACAACACCTGGATCTTGCCTAAAGCTTAACTGAAGTTGTTTTGTTTGTTTCTCAGAATGTTCAATTGAAACCAACTGCTGTTGACAGAATAATAACCAGTGGTGGAAGTAGTAGAAAAGTAGTAATAACGATCTGTAAAAATTCTGTTACAAGTAAAAGTAAGAGAAATCTGCTTTCCATATTTCACTTCAGTAAAAGTACAACAGTTTTAACAGCAAAATGTACTTAAAGTGAAGTAAGTACTTAAAGTAAAAGTACTTGTTGCAGGCACGTTACAGCTGATGGAGGTGGAGCTCATTTTAACTACTTTATCAACTCTTGGATAGTTTAATCTTTCGCAGGTGAAATCTAGCACATTATAACACAGCAATTCTACCAACATCCATTTCAAGACTGACTTAGTAAAGACAATATTATGATATACATGTATAGTTCTTCCTCAGTTTGCAAGCTTTGTGGTTGCATGGATAGACGAACGAGTGATTGGATGGATGACAGATTGATTTACTAACTGAATTCTTTATTTATAGGCTTAGATGAACACTTTGATTATTTTTTTGTGACATTCCAGCAAAATCATATTCACAGAGGACTGACATGCTGAACTCTTCAAATATAAAGCAGATGCATGCCGACTCAAAGATACGTATGAAGTCGGCAGCATGGATAGATTAAAATAAACTGACTCAAAATACAGCGAGGCTTCACACTTGAACAGGGAGTCAGGAACCTTCAGTCTCTTTCCCTCAATGAGTCTCCATCTCCTCCTGCTTCATCTTCCCGTTCAGCTCACCCACATCGTTTGTCTCCTTTACCTTGAGTATATTTTTCCTTCATCAGTCTCGGCGCTGCCGTCTGCCGTGCCGTCTGCATGACAGGTTGGCCTTTTTAAATGACCGTTTGTCATTGCGGGAGGCGTCAAGTTACTTTGGTGAGCCCCTCAAGTATAAGGAAAAAAGGATGAGGGAAGGAAGAAGGAAGAACGGGGAGTGGTTGAATGAAGAGAGAGGAGGAGATGACGGGAGGAAGAAAAGCGGCGAGGGACAGAGGGAGGAGGTGAGAAAGAGGGTGATTTAAAGAGAGAAAATAAATCCTCCCTTCGCTTTAAAATACTGTGTGAGAGAGCATTTTTCGCGCCCGATACAACACCAAATTATGAAAGGTAATCTCTAGTGTGAGTGTGTGACACTGCGATAAGTTGGGCAGGTGGAGAAGAATCCTACATCCTTAAGACCAGGAGCAGAGCCAGCTGATCTTATCAAACATGGCTGATGAGGCCTTTGCTGTCGGTGGTTTTCGCTCTCTCTCTCTCTCTCTCTCCCTCTCCCTTTCTCTCTGTGTGCCCCATCCTCTCTCCCTCATTCTCTTATTTCT
>NW_019444559.1:0-2614 GCF_002814215.2 Seriola lalandi dorsalis
ATGGAAAAGTAACCGCTGTGTGCGATAATGTACGCTATACATTTAATGACATGTTTCCCTTTTATCCACCGGGAGCAAGGTTTTTGAATTTGAAAGAATCTATGACTGTATTACAATAGTAATTCAAGAAATTACAACTCATCGTAAAACATTAAGTGATGCCATTATACTTCAGAAACAAGCATGAAGGAATAACTCACTTCTTTTACACAGGAGCCCAGCAGTGAGTTTGTGGGACGTCCTTCGACAACACGCGGAGGGAGGGGGCGGAGGGATCTACACCGAGCAGCACGGTTTGTCCTGGTGACGCAGTTGGTTGCTAGGTGTGAATGAACTGATGCTTTCTCACAATTAAGCCGCTCCTCAGTTTACAGGTCGACCACAACAAAGCAACAACTCGTTCTTTTGCGCTGTCCCGGATATTCCGAGCTAAAATATGGCTTTTTAAATTCGTGAAGCTGTTGGACCCGAAAATAAGTCGTGCTTTGCTTTTGCAACGCACCCCCAAGTGCTCTACATTTTTTTCTGCAAGAATGGAGTAAGTCATTGTTACAGTTATCACTTTGTTGTATCTGCTTGTGAGTCACAAGTGGTCCGTTCTTTGGCTGGGTTCTGTGCGTTATATGTAGATGCCTTATATGCTTATACTTTCATTTCTTCAAATAGACTATTTGCCTAAATATTCCATGCTTATTTAATGAAGTTCCCTTCAGTGAATGGGCTGTTTTGGTTGCTTTGATAACATTACTTGGTAGGGTTAATACAAGACTGTTGTGTTACTGTTGATGGTGTGACGATATAGTCTATATTTCATATAAATTTATAATTTCCAGCCGATGTAGCCTACTGTAACCTGGAGATAAAGTAGCCTATCACATTTCTGTCATTTCAGTTTCATGTCTTGCAATGTTTTCACTTAAATATCACATTATTGTCAACTAAAGCTAAACGGCTTAAGTGATCAAACAGAGGTGATTCATTTAAAAGGAACACGCGATTGGAAGCAGGTGATCTGCGTTAATCCGATTTAATGATCAGGGTGTCTCTCACTTTGAGCGAAGTAGTTACTCTGGTGTCTTTTGTCAACAGTTGGGCCCTTGACGGCGTCACTAGGTCCCACGTGTTTTGAGGATGTCAAGTGCATTTTGCTTTGGGCCAGTTCAAAGCCCAGAGGAGACAGCTCTTACCTTTGTATCACTGATTGCCAGTTCTGAGTGTTGTTTTTAGAAATAATTCATATTCAGTTCTATTTTAAATCATTGGTATTTGCTGTGCAAGTGTATGTTTAGGATATTTAATTGTCTGTTGCTCAAAAGCCCATGATCCTTACATGAGGATTTGCAGATGATTTCTTCAATGTGGCATCTTTGTTAAAACAGACTGAGTCATGTTGAGAAGAGCAGCAAGAGGGATATTCCTCATTCCATCAGCCGACTGAGTAAGTTTTTTCAGTCTTTTCAGCTTCACACTTTTCTGAATGCTGTTTCTGTTTACCCTCTAGGTTTCATTATGCTCACCCAGCCCTGCTCTCTGTGGCCCATCTGTCAGACCCTGCTTTCTCTCAGCATATGCTTGGACTTGGACTGAATCAAAGCACCAACAGACAAAATGATGGCAACATCAGCTCCTGTTTGGAAGACTCTTCGTGTCTGCCCGGCAGACCCCCTCGCTCTCTCTCACCCACAGGCTAACCACAGCCAATCACAGGGGTGCAGGGGGGAGGTGTCAGAGGAGAGTCAGCACTTAATTGGTGAGTTGCAGCGAGTACGCTTTTTTATATTTTTCCCCATTTCAGGTGGGCTCGGCACTGCAGCACATTCGTCCTTCTTGAACAGTAAGTAATAAACTAGCTTCGTCTAATACAATATGCTGCAACTTTATTTTGAAAAAATATTGCTTTGCATTTATTATTATGAATTAGATCATGCTTTTAGAAAACTGCGACATGCACTGTTGGATGACATTTATTTTTATATTTGCATGAACGCTATTTTTTAGCTGTAGTATTTTCCTCTACGAGACAGCTTGTAACGACTGCAATTTTTTACCCTCCTCAATAGGTGATGGTCTCACTGACTGGATGACGGAAGAAGTGGATTTCTCCTCGTACCTCCCAAACCCCCCTTCCCCTCCCTCCTCCACCAATGCCTCCCTTCCCCCTTCACCCCTTCAGAATGATATCCAGGTGCCCTCTGACTTGGAGGTCATGACCTCCTTGCTGCAGGAGGAACTTGCCCAACTAGAGGACTACTTCCTGTCTGAACCAGTGCCAGAGAAAGGGCCGAGGCTGGGAAAATGTGACAGGGGTCCACTGCCGGTGGGTCCTCAGCCGTTCAGTCAGCTGCCATACGCATCATACTCTACATCCAACCAATCGGAATCCAGCCCACTTCTTGTTACCCTGGCAACCGGAGAACTGGACCTGCTGAGTATCTGTGGCGGGCCCATTGGGCGATCCAAAATTCCAAGACACGCCCCGTACAGCTGCAGTCGCCCCAGTGGGTGTGGTAGGAAAAGAGTTCCTGATGGTGTTAGGTTCAGTGAAGGCTATGATAACAGTTTGTTGAATTCCAAAGGAAGCAACTCAGGTAACTCAGCAGTGACCCTGACAGGT
>NW_019444560.1:0-2612 GCF_002814215.2 Seriola lalandi dorsalis
AACGCTGGGTCGAATCTCACCTGGTGTGTATGTAGCTGTTGAGAGTGAGCTGTGCTTCGTCCTGTAGTGCGGCGATGGCGCTGGCGTTGCGGAAACTCCTTAACTCAGTGCTGCCATGTGTAGGAACTGTAAGACAGGGGCGAGGGGTTAAAAGGTGCTGCTGTAATACATAAATAATAGCACACTGTTGATGAGTTGAGTAGAAATGATGCTTTCCATTGGGAGCCTTTGTCAAGTTTAATGACAGCGCTGTAAAATACCCAGAGAGATGGCAGTACTCACCAGCTTTGAATGTCACAATACATTTTAAACAGGCGAACTCTGTGGCATCGAGGCGCATCTGTCTGAATCGGGTGACCACCTCTTGAAGTGCTTGAATCTCAGACAAGATCTTATTCATCCGCTGGGACTCTGTGTTTTCAGTGTTCATTCCTACAAGTAAAACATGGAGTAAACATGGAGAAATTGTCAATATGCGGGTTAACACACAATAACACATTCACACCTGTAGGGCTCACGAGGCCTGGAGTGACCTGTAGCCATTCGCAGAGGTACAGTGCCTACCAGAAACGGCTAGAAGAGTAGTGGAGTCCACAGGTATGGCCCACTGCGCGATGCCCAGAACAAACAATTCCCTCCAAGCGTCCTCCAGCAGAATCAGCTGTAAAAGAAGAAGCGTTTCAGTGTTAAACTCTCACTATAAAGCTTAAAGAAGCAATGAGCCCCTTTGAATCGCATGAAGTGCCAGTACAACAGTAACTCGTGCGTAAAACGTGATGGTGAAAGTCCCAGCTTACAACATCATCTGACATCAAATCTAAACGGAAATTTATACGTCGATTCCTGACAATTTTGTTTTCTTGAGTGCTGATCGCGGCCAAATAAAGGCCCTGCAGGACAGACCGTGAGCTCCTTATTTAAAACTGTTAAACCCCCTCCCTCAGCCCATCACTCTAAAGTGTACCTGATCAGATAAAGGGAGCGTGGAGAATGCGGGGACACTTTTGGCCCACTTGATGCTCATGAACAGGAGGCGCGCCGCCGACTCACACACAGACTCAGTCGCCACCTCGTACAGATACATGGGGGTACCGCTGACTTCATGGGGATACTGGAGGAAGAGAAAGATTATAATTGTCATCACATCATCACCATCATCATCATTATCACCATCATCATCATACAACAGCTTGTGTTATAATTGTGTTATAATAAATCTCAATTCAGAGAGCTGCGCACAACAAAGGTCAAATTCCAAGCCCCGGCACCTGGTTTTATAATTATTAGTGTTGCTTGTGGTGGATTTACAGTGAGAAATCTAATTGGCGGATTTGTGGCTCTTACAGGCTGCTAAATCTGGACAACTTCTAACCCTTGCGAAAAAAAATTGTAATCCTATAATAACATTTGGGAAGGGTATAATACAAATATCCATGGAATACCATAAACTACTAAGAACGTGTATATTCTGATAATTCTAGATTTTAAAAATGACATTAAATGTTATAAATAGCGAGTAAACCCATAATATACAGACTGATCAGTGATTTCTGTTGACTTAGAGGTGGACAACTACTTATACGTCAAGTAGAACTTACAGCTATTAAATCCAGGGAGATAAGAAAAGAAAAATCATAAAAAATAATTGTATAATAATAAGACACCCCGAAGTATGAGCTACCTTCGGTGTGGGCTGCGCCAGACCGACGATGGCCTGTCTCTCTGGCGTGGTGGCTACCGTGCTCATCTCCAGGTTGTGAGGCTCCAGTTGCGTGACCGTGGTGAAGAAGGGAGGGCCGGGCAGAGAGGATCCCGGGAAATGGGTCGACGATCCGTTCACCTCTTTGTGGCCCCGGAAATATAGGGCGACCTGTTTGCGGATGGTGGACGTCCGGGGCCCCCTCTCGTGCTGAACGGCTGTGAAACGAACCGGCAGAGGAACACAGAGTGAGGGGGGAAAGATCTCTGCAGGGAGTAATGGCTTGTTTACCTAATTTCTTTATGGCATTTTTCGAAAAGGATTGTCATTATCCTAACTGCTCCTAAAAAAAATAATCAAATGTTGTTTGTGTAGAGGAAAAAATAATTGGCTTTAATGAGCTGTAATCTATCAGCACAGTACCACAGCACCAGTATAAATAATATCCCCTTTAAAACAAGTAAAGACCCGGTAATTATCAACTTCCTTTGAGCCTTGATTAAAAGCCTTAATACACTTTGCCCACCCCCCGTCCGAACGCCACTGCATGGTGTGTCTATGGCCAAAGTGATAATTCAATTATGTCCATTTACCGTCTTTATTCATGTTCACTTCCAGACACTTCTTCAATCGGCACGCTCGGCACTGGTTCCTGTGAGTTTTGTCTACGGGGCAACCACCCTTTACAAGAGAAAGAGAGAGCGGGAGAAAAGAGAGGGGGTTACAGCTGAATTTCTCTCTGCTTGAACGACAGAATCCTATGTGCTATTATCTTCCCGGGAGGCCAATCTCCAGGTGAGAGATCGTGCTATTATCTTGTAGTTATCGACCTACTCCCCCCGCGGCTCCAGCGCGGCCAAATCCCGGAGGATAAGTACTCCATCCCGCCCTCTGCTGCCTAAATCCTCGCCTT
>NW_019444561.1:0-1126 GCF_002814215.2 Seriola lalandi dorsalis
GGGAGAACATGGAAAGACTTCTAGGCACTGACGCTCACAGGCTATTTTTAGACTTACCCTTTCCACGGCGAATAAGTGGGGAAAAGTAGGGACCCGATCAATAATTTAAAACGAGATGATTTTGATGAATGCAGAAGAATTTCACCACATCACCCTCGCTTGGAGCCTCACAGCATTGTTGTTGGTGGCTTGTTTTTCGTTTGTGTGTTTGTGTGCATGCGCTATGCATCTTTGTCTGATGGCAGATGAATTTATTCCCTTGTGACTGCTCTCAAGTTATTTTCTAGAGCGCTGTGGGAATTTGATATGTTTAAAAATAAATACATGAAGCAGGGGCTAAGTTAATGTCCAGCTGAATTTAGCTTCCATCTCTGTCATCTTGAAGCTAAGCTCTTCTTCACATGTATCATGTCAGTAGATGACAATTGATGGCCAGGAGTATACAGTGATCAGCACAGCAGATGGCATAAACGTATACAACCAAACACACACAGCTGCACGCCCACAAACACACGCAACCAATTATTCTGAGTCAAAGAACAATGATTGGCTGGTTCTTATGCATGTAATACCAATGTGGCCTAGTTTAGCCCACAAATGAACAGGATTAGTGCAGCTCCTGCTTTAATGTAGCTTTAGTGATGTTAATCTGTCCTATCTTGCAAAATTGGATTTTAATAAAAAAGAAAAAGAAAAAAAAAAGCTGGGCTCAAAAATATGTTGCTTTCATGACCGTCATGTTGAGCAGATTTTATGATGACAGGATTTTAACAGGATTTGGGGTTGAGTCACCTCTTATGACTACAGCAACCAGCCCATTTCTCATGTTGTGTGCACTGCGAATGATGGCCAGTATAACAAGATCACAATGATTTTCATCCAGGATCCCAACCACATTAAAAAGGCCACCACTTTTTCTGACTTTTCCGCCAGGAAACTTTACCTGTAAAGGTTTAGTACAAAAACGCATTTGTTGTTATCTCATTTTATATTGTATTGTTAGCAAATTGCATATAACATAAAATCCCACAGATTTATTTGGAAGGGGAACTCTGACGGACCTCCAGCCATTCTGTGTACTGTACTTGTAGACAAACAAAAAAAGCAGGCAAAGGCAGAGATTGCT
>NW_019444562.1:0-1881 GCF_002814215.2 Seriola lalandi dorsalis
TATTAGGAGACACACCCTGTAGAAAGCCATACAACAACAGGCTAAGAGGAAGTACTGTGTCTATGTTGTGAGTCTCTAACTGGCTAAAAAACATTAATCAGTTAAAAAGACAGACCAGTATGTTGTATCTAAATAAATAACAGCAACTGTATGATTTAGAAAATGTAAAATGATAGTGATTCAGTGTCACCTTTGCCTTCGGGGTAATAGCATGTTCCCCGCAATGAATTGGAGTTGATGAGTCTAATGTAGACTCCTTATTGCCTTCTGTGTTTATGAGCACTTGGCTGCTCTTCTGCCGTCAAGCTAATGAGGGTGTCCTAATGTTTGTTCTGCAGAAAGAAAACATGCACGTATTTTCCTGTCGATATTTAATCATAAGATTTGTTACATCTCTTAACAGCAAATACCGATTGATGCATGTTCTTCATTTTAGTCATCATACATTTGATTCAGTGTCAAACTGGATGCATGTCAATGATTCCTGTGAAGTCCTTCTTACCGACAGCCTTAAACAACAAGACAGGCAGCAGGCATCTGTCAAAACATACCAATTTCACAAGTCTTGTGCAAGTGTCTTGGCATGTTTTGACTATTATTGTATAAATAACTTCATTGTGGAGGGATATGGAGCGCATGAAGTGTGTGGACAGACGGGTTCTTAGCATGTCAGCCCCTTACATTTGCCACGGCTCTGTTATATTTGCTCATCTGAGAATAGTTTTGCTCGGCTTCCTCCGCAGATTGTCGATGACGATGGGCAGGACAGCTCCTCTGAGGGCAGCACAGTGGAAGATGCAGCACTTGGGGAGGGAGGAGATTCTACAGACTTTGAACTAGAAGAAGCTATGGATCCTGATGCCTGCTTTCCTGACGGTGAATACTGCTACAGTCGCTGCCACCACTGAGCTTGCTATTACAGCCTCGGTGTTAATCTGATACTGCATATTATGCATCTAAATCGTTATTTCCTCTTTGTCTCTGTCTCAGGCTGCGTGCAAAAGTTCCAGTGTTGTCAGGTAAATGTGGACGTGGGCTGGTGGAAGATGTGGTGGACGCTACGAAAGACCTGTTACCGAATAGTGGAGCACAACTGGTTTGAGAGCTTCATCATCTTCATGATCTTGCTCAGCAGTGGAGCACTGGTGAGTCCCCTGCGAGAAGTGACACGGCTACTGTCAGGTGTTTACATATTGTATCTGGCATCTCTCATGATGCAGTAGATTCTCAGACTACTGTACTTCATTTAATGTTATCGAGGAAAACCTTTCTCACTGCTGTGTTTTGGTGCAAATGTGGAAAATGTCTCATTCCGTGCAATTTAAGGTCAAGATTTTGAATAAGAGTGACCTTTCTATTATAAACAATAGATTCTGGATGTCAAGAATTTACTGGTTACTACCCAAATCTTTCTACAACATTAACAGCAACAACTTCTTTCTGGGCATTTTTGGCATCACTGACATTTGTATTCAGATTCACAGTTTATTACTCGTCATTTTCATTCACATCCAGGCATTCGAAGACATCTACATTGAGAAGAGGAAGACCATTAAAACGGTGTTGGAGTTTGCAGATAAAATCTTCACTTACATCTTCATTCTGGAGATGTTATTGAAGTGGGTGGCGTACGGATTTGCCAAGTACTTCACAAATGCGTGGTGCTGGCTGGACTTCCTCATTGTTGATGTAGGTTGAAAGATGTTCACTCATATAGATACACACTTGCTCTCACACAATTCTTACTTCTCAGGAGGGTTTTTTTTTAGGTAATAGAATCCATGTTGTAGTATCTGACAAAGCTCTTTTTAAAGTATAAAGAAATGTAATGTGTCTTTTCTACTTTTGACGTGTGTGTGTGTGTGTGTGTGTGTGTGTGTG
>NW_019444563.1:0-2612 GCF_002814215.2 Seriola lalandi dorsalis
GACATGCTGGTTTTCCCACGGTGAACAAACCGATGGCAGAGCAGCAAAGAATATGAATCTGTATCTTCAAGTTATGTTTTCTCACCTTTTCACTCAGATTTGCTTCAGTGGAGAGGCTCTGAACAGTGACCAGCACCTGCAGCAGCTGCAGGCTGACTGAGCCACAGTCTGACTCACACTGACACAGCAGCACATCCACACAGGCCAACAACTGTTCCAAGTACATAACCTGGGAAAGAGGGAGAGAGGAAGAAGTATTATGAGATTGTCTTGTCTGGTTTATGACAGATGTGACTCCTGTGAGACGGATTCAATTTGTGTGCTCACTGCATCTTCCAATGAACCCCATTCCATTTCAGTCCTCACGATCCCCTTTTTCTGCCCCAGTCCCTCTCCACTTTCTCCCCCAAAGCCCACCATGTCCTTATATACTCTTCATTAACTCTAAGAGGTAATCCCACTTTAGTGACCACTTGTCTCTTATTTCATACAAAAATGACAAGAACAACAAGATACAATAACTCAAAGTGAGAACTCTGTTTCCATCTCTGAGAATGAGCGTGTGTGAGATTTCCATCACTTGTCAGCCAGTGTTGTGGTGAGCTCATGTTTAGACAAAGACCTGCGGCTCGGGCTAATTTCCATGCCATCACTGGGATCACAGCCTCTTTTCCTGTTTTCTCGCAGCCTGTCATTATAGCTGGTTGGGGGGGAGGTGACTTAAGAGCGTGTGTGTGTGAGTGAGCAAGAAATTCTCAATGTACACTTATACCTAAACATATTCTCCATCACTCAAAAAGCAGTCACTCAGATACCACAAACCAGAGCTCCATCACTAGGGGGCGCACTATCTTTTCCCAAATTTGAGTAGCTATTGTGCAGCACAGCTTGGCATTAGTCTGCAAGAAAAAACAAGTGCTAAGCCAAGTAAAGATGCTCAGAGCATTAAAAAAAAGCCAGGATTTGTTTGAAGGAATGGTCGCTAAGGGACTTCCAGTCTGTGAGACACATGAGCAAATGTTTTTATTTTGCAATGGAGTGCTGAGCACACAGTGGAAAAAAGTTTGTTACACATATCTTGAGTCCAGGGTGTTAGTTAAGTGTGTAAACACATTTTCATGAAGCAGTCTGAGGCTAAACTAAACTTTCATGCAGCTCTGAACAACCACGATTTGCCCTCATTTCTTCAGCTAACAAGGCTCAAAATACTTCCAAAGGGTTACAGCAGTGTGTTAATGCCCTACTTGTGTGAATATGTTCAAATAGTCATTGATGGGGGAAATCCCTGCCTGTGACCAAGTTATTCACTGGCACATAAACACAGCAGGAGCTCAAGGGAGGTGGTCGTGGAAAAAACATAACAAACACATTAGCGTACACACATACGGACACACATAATATACATGGGCAGAAAGCAACCATTAGGGCTGGCCGAAAGAGGGAAAGAGGGAGAGCGGAAAAAGTGTTGCAGTGTAATGACTAGGTGGACACCTGGAGCCAGGTGAGATACACCTGGTTTCATTGGCCCGGGCACGCTCCAGGGGACTCATTACACAGTGTGTGTGCGCATCTGTCCACCACTGGATACATCAATTACACACACACGACTCCACTTTAAGGAGCCATACACCAGGCGATAGATTCCTATCCAGAAGGGAGCCCCCCCCATGCAGCTCCTGATGTTGCTAAGGCAACAGGAAAACAAACACTGGCGGTGGATACGATGCCGACCCCTTGTAGTACGGTAAAGTTTGCTCTCCTGCCTTTCTTCTCCTCTCTTCGTCCGTCATTCAACAGAGCAGTGAGCAGTATGCAGCTGTCATTAATGACAAAGGGCAGGCACGCAGGAGACATGCTGATATATCGAGGTATGTTTGCGTAGTCAGCAGAATACCGGCCGTTGTGGCAATGTGAAGTTTGTCCACGCACAGACAACATGAAAAGAGACATACTGATCTGTTCCTCCGGTCTACTGTAGGTCAGGCACTTTTTACAGAGTTTCACCAAGACAGCATGCTAGCTGTAAACAAGCCCGGCTATAAATATAACTGCTAATTCACTGTCAGGCCCCCTCTTTATGGCGTACTCCCTCTTTCTCAAAACTATCTTTACTTATTTATACTTTCCCTGCAGATACTGTGATGCCTACATAACCATGGCAACTCACAACACTGCCATACTCAGCTGTGTAAGGTGTGTGTGATCGTGGGGGTTTGTTAATCCTCTGTGGAATACCCCTTTAAAAAGAAGCCCATATGTGATTCATAAGCAAACACCCCGTACAAACTACACAGGGTACCTCAGAACACAGTGGCTTCTCTAACCACTGGTTTGCCTTTCATTTTTCCTCAAGCACTTGACATCATCTTCAATTTATAACCAATATTTTTATTTTCTGCTGAGCATCTGTCATGTATTTTTGTAAGCTGCCTTTTCCCCTACTGAAATAAAGAAAAGAAAACAGGCACTTGAAAGAGTGGCGAGGTTAAGTTGTGCAGAAGCATCATATATCAGCTTCCAATTCTTCAGCTTGTTCCCCGCACTCCCCACGGAGCCTCGCAGTTCCCCCTGCCTCTGTTCACTTTGAAGATTATTTATATTTCTTTTCTTAA
>NW_019444564.1:0-1880 GCF_002814215.2 Seriola lalandi dorsalis
GAAACCACATTCAGTGGCAGATAAAACTTACAAATAGCCCCTTTAATGAGAAACAATTGCAGGTTAAATAGGTTGTATCTTTAGATCGCAATGCAAAAAAGATTTCAATTGTTGCAATTGATTTGTGTGTAACAATGCTCATCACCTTAGTTCAGTGTGTATTTTAACATCTGCTAATTAGTAGTAAACACAAAGTGGAGTAACGGTGATCATGAAATTAAAACTTTGGCCTAATGATAGTGCTGGATGAAGAGTTAATGGATTATCATAATCAGCAGGATTCATTCCCTGGAGACCATGAATATCTGTGCAAACTCATGGCTCAAGATATTTTCAGTCTGGACCACAGCTGTGGACCGACCGACATTCATTAGATCCAGCTTCACAAATGTAATGATTTGCTTCTTTTTTCTGTTTTATATGAGCGGCTATGTATTGAATTTCTTGGACTGCTGGACAAACCAAGCAAATCGAAGGTGTCGCTTTGGGCTCTGAGAAACTGTGATGGCGATTTTTCACTATTTTCTGACAAAAAATCATTACATGCATGTCGTCTCTCGCTTCATTTCTCACTCTCTTTCACTACATACATGTACACAAATCACTGATGAAAATGTTGATTGCCAACTGTAATGACACCATAGCCACCCACAGGAGACTGTTTTCTATATCCTTAGCCTCATTTAGATGTTCATATGGCAGGTGGCACATTGGCTCGTAGGTCCTGGTCGTAAACCTTGCTAAGGTCAGTTAAGAAATTTCTGTATGGAGGTCACATGTTCTCCACGTGTCCGCGTGGGTTTCTTCCCACCCTGAGGACAAGCATGTTTGGTCTTTGCCCTTGACCAAGATGCTGGCCTCAGAAGTGGAGTTGCTCCCCAGGCGCTGCACAATGCTCCTATATAGTTAGGAAGGGTCAAATGCACAGAACAAATTTCCCCACAGGGGCTAATAGCAGTACAATTTAAAACCTATAAGTTAACTTGAACATTATCTGATATACTCAGCGCCTGCAGAGCAATGCAAAGGAAAAGAAACACAAAATACTAAAATAACTGCATATAAGATAAGAAATAACCTGCAAAAGACATTGTAATGTGGTAAAGTTTTCTCAAGGGAGGCTCCAAGGTTTGTGTAATTGTGTCCATCTAAGAATTCAAGCACTTTAAAGTTCAGGCTAAGGCTGAATACAGAGACAAGATGGACGCCTTAACTGTAATGGTAGCTGACAGTGTGATTAGACACTGACAGCACCATTAGCTAGGAAAGTCACCCACTTTAAGCGCTGTCCTTACTTACTTTCTTTCTTGTGGCACATCTGAAGCTCTGTGTTACCAGAAATCAAACATTTTTCTATCTTAACACACGAGTTACCAAGAAAGTGGTGCTGTTGTGTTAAAGGTAGCAACACTGAGAGCTGCTTTTGCTCCTTAAACATGACATTCTGATATATATTTTTTTCTGTTATTGATACAGCAAAGCCACATGCAAACGATGAACAACTCGAGTACTGTAGGCTGCGGTGCAACCAACACACTCAGAACAGCCAAACACTACAGCTATGGATCAATATTGCTTTCTCTTGACAGGGAGTGATTGATCACAGACCGACATGAGATTTCAAGATGAAAACAGCAGGTGTCTTCTCTGGAGGAGGATGTCGGGTAACAGAGCGGTGCACCCGCTGATGAAACCGACAGGCCGGCAAAGACATAGAAACCAGAGCCTTCACTCGCCCACGCACCTTACGTGACTAGAGAGTCTCAATTGAAGAGCCTGAGACTGTGGATGCAGCAGCTCTTGCCGCTGCTGCTGCCTTGGAAGTCTGTTACATTGCTCTCCTGCTGTTTTGAAATGATTTTCAATTGAGTTTTTTTTTT
>NW_019444565.1:0-2612 GCF_002814215.2 Seriola lalandi dorsalis
ATATATATATATTAAAAAAACATAAAATTTTGGAATCAGTGAAATCAGAGAATATTTAGCTTTTTTGTTGGAAAAATGACTGAAAAATTAATAATCTATTACCTGATTAATCTTCTGTAAATCTACTGATCCATTAAAGCTGCTTTTTGCTAAACTCAAGTGTAAGTGCAAGCAGCGGGAACATTAGCTCAGCTTTGTAATGCTGCATAATGTTGCCTGGGCCGATACATACTGACCTTACTAATATGAACTTTTTAAAATTGCCCTGAATTACTTTACCTGTACTTCCTGTTTTAGTAACAGTTTTATTGTCACTGTAATATTATTATTATTTGTTTGTACTATATTAGTGTGATATCTATCCAGGGGGTACAGATATATTTTCACAACTTTTATATTGATGTCACTCTCCTACTTAAATAAACCAATGAATAAATGCAAAGGAATTAGATTTTTGCTGAGATTTTAATAAGATGTATGTGATTATTGTTCCACAGTCACCACAGGCCCTCCTGTTCCTCCAGTGAAGCCCCTGAAGTTTCATCATCAGCTCCTCCCAGCAGACTCCTCCGGCTCTGTAGGTTCACCTCCCGAACTGGTTCAGTATCCGGATTCAGAGGCAATAACAGGATGGACTGAACGGCTGCAGGCGAGCCCTGCAGAGCTGAGGTCCTGCAGCCCGCTTGAGTGGGAGGAACCAAACTCACCAAGCTCCATCACAGACAACGCTCTCAAACTTCAGCATCCGCTCTGCAGCTACGTGGAGAGACTGAGGAGGGAGGGTCAGGGAGGGAGAGAGGAGGAAGGGGAGGAGAATGAGGCCGGGGGACGGAGAGGGCTGGACAGAAGCTCCTACCATCACGCCATCGCAGCCTTAGAAAACACCAGCGAAGAAGAGGAGGAGGACGCAGGGAGGGAGGAGGAAGAGAAGGAGAATAAGAGGAAGACTAAAGAGAGGAGCAGTTTCCAGCGGCCGGTCATAGAGACGGAGTCGACGTTCAGACCGGCAGAGTTCGGATCCCGTCTTCTGCCGCCGGAAAACAAACCACTGGAGATGGTGGTGCTGAAGAGAGCGAAGGAGCTGCTGCTCAGCCATAATCACCACAGTATAGCCAGACACCTGCTGATAGCCGACTGCCAGGTACACACACAAACACACACACAGAATGCATTCCCTCACTCCTTACCCTAACCATCACAACTAAATGACGCCAACTCTAACCTAAAACTAATTGTAATGTGAGAACTGAAACAAAGTCTTAACCCTCTGAAGTATCGTGAGGACATTTTGGAAAGTTCTCACAATGATGAAATTGTCCACACAACCATAGAAAGACATGTATGTAAACACACACTGTTTTTGTTAGACAAATTTCCAGTGTCACACATCTGTATTATGTTAAATGAAACATTTTGGTAGATACACAATATATACAATAATATATAAATATAAATGAACACACAAGTAGAAACGGATAAATTTACACAGCCCTGAACAGGCAAACTTTATCAGATTTAAAAACCAATAGATTTTTAATTGTTAATAAATAGTTAATTAATGCTTTATAGATCAGTTATGAGACGTTTATAAGGACAAGGATGTGAAAAATATCTTTGGCTGGTGTTTCTTTTCTGTTTTGTAATGATAAGATAAGATGTACCTTTATTGATCCCCCATAGAGGAAATTCTAAATTTGACACAGCAGCACAAGGAGAAACTGTAATAAGAAATAAAATAGGACTATAAACAGAATAAAAATAAATAAGATAAATAGAAATACTATATAATACAATAACAGTATAAAATGCAATGTAGGCTGTTTTGTACATGTGCAATATAAAAATATAAAATGAAGTGGTTGATTTATAAATGTTGGTAATCATTCATCAATAATCATGGATTTCTGACTTTCTAATGAACCATCAAATCTGCAGTTGTAGATCAAAAAACCTTCATACAGAATAGAGCTGAACAATTAATGGGAATATTATTAAAGGTAAGTAGGTAACAGCTGATCAGAGAGGGCCTCCTTTCACAACCTGGCAACCCAAAAGTTGTTCTCATTAACTGCCTATAACTGGTTTATAACGTGTTTCTAAATGATTTGATTATCATTAACAAAGCCATTAGTCACAACTTAAAAGGTTGCCTCATTTAAACTGGTTACCGAATTTAAATTTCAGACAATCACGCACGCAGGTGCAGAGAAAATTCAACTCACACCAGACAGATTTACACTGTCCGGTTTGGAGGTAAACATGTTTACTGCTGCTATTACACACACATCCTCTGTGTGAGTGAGACCGAAAATTAGATTTCTGTCCTGCAGCTGATGTTACTGCTGCAATAAAATGATCCTCATGACGCAGGAGAAAACAACCTACGACCAAACAAGCTGTTACACCTCACACACGCACACACCAGACACACATATTAAGAGAGGAAGATAAAGGAGACTAAATGTTAATTGACAGCCCCTTGTAAAACCGATTTGCTCTCCAGGTTGCGAGGATACTGGGAGTGACTCCGGATCTTAAAGGTCAGATGGGCGTGTCCTCCGGTCTGGAGCTGGTGACGCTGCCGCACGGTCGACAGCTGAGATTGGACCTAA
>NW_019444566.1:0-2612 GCF_002814215.2 Seriola lalandi dorsalis
TCATTCCATGGCTTTGTTGTCACCAGCAGGTGCCTGATTGTGTTCACTCTGGTGGTGCACTTGCAGATATCTTAAGCAAGCAGTAGGACTCGTCCCTCGCTTTGCACTTAGGCAGATAATCCTATTACCTCATCTAATTCTGTCTTATGTGAGAGTTTCCTGTCACTGTGAGAAAGGAGAGTGATTTGTGGTCAGGTGCTGAGACACTGGATCAGCAGTAAGGCGGAAGGAAGTAGCCTTGGTTGGAAGTAACAGTTTTTTCAAGGCCTCCAGTGGATGTGGAATTGCTGAGGCGGCTAGGTGACCTGAAATAACCTGCAGGGTTTACACAAGCACATAATGAACTGTGAAAATCCCCCTGTGGGACTATGAGCCCAGTGGAACCACAGGATTTACCCTAACAGCTAAAAATGTGCCAGGTGTATGACTTGTAATCTCCCATTTTTGGAACATTGCACTCTCGGCATCGAAATTTCAGTAGCTGCTTGTTAATGGGTATTTCAGTCTTCTGTTTGTAATGTGAAAATAACACAAACTTACAGATGGTCTTGATGAATGGAAACTCAAAATATTCACTAGATGATTCACAGTTGTATGCTGTTGCTTTGGATGTATCACACAAGATCTTATTGTGTATTTATATGAACGTAACTTAGGTTTTTCTTGAAGTCTCCCTGTAAAGTCTGGTCATCAGTCTCCAGCACCTGATGAGTGTGTTCAGGTGTGTGAGGATGTGATTTGTAAACAACCTAAGAGGCTTGTCCATCTTTGTAGCGCCCTTTAAGCTGCTCTGCTGGTTTAGATGCTTCAGGTGTAAATATATGTCCATTCATAAGCTGGTGAATGATATTAATAGCATTCCTTTCATCAAAATCAAGCTCATGAGCTTGATTTTACAAAAAAGTTGTAAATTGTGAATTGGGATTCTCTCTCTGTTCATACAGATACTTTTCGGAGTCTGCTACTCAGGAGATGCTGGATGAGTGGAGACCACTCCTCTGCCCGTTTGATGTCACCATGCAAAGAGCAATCAGCTACTTTGAGCTCTTCCTCCCCACAACTCTGCCTCCAGAGCTGCATCACAAGGGCTTCAAGTAAGAAACTTCTTATCTTCTCCCACGTCTGGGTGAGATCCAAACTATCACTCCAGTGTGCAGATAGTTTAGCGAGTTAGCCTTGAGATCCAGTGAAAAAATAGCTTGGCTTCTGAAATGAGAGGAGATAAATGTGTCCATCATATATAAAGGCACAGGGTTCTGATGCAAAAATCATGAGTGGCAGCCACTCAGGGCTGAATAATGGAATGTGCCTCTGTGAATATGCAAGGCTGTGTATACCGTAGTGAGACATCAAAACGAGCGCTATGAAAAAGAACCAAGACTCAGGACCAGTTTCCTCTGTTTTCCTAACCAGTTAGATTAAAAAACACACATCAATGCCCATTACTGATTCTCAGTATTTTTGCTGCTTGTAAAAAATTAATAAAACACATTTTTTATTCATTACCATATTGTCTGCCTTTCCGTTCCACCCACACCATTAAAAAGTGGTGTAGAAATGGGATGAGTGAGGCCCCTTAATACTGGTGGAGTATCTGTTAAATGTCACCGCCTACCTAATGCCTTAGCAATGATGCCGAGTGCTGACCAGACGCATACCTTCACAGCCACCGTCTACTTCTTTTTAAAACACACACTTTCATCAGGGCAACAAAGCAAGTGATCACTGAGATTTTTCCCTGACAGCGCTCCTTTGGGATGAGAGGCAATTGGCAGCAGGAATGCTGGGTCCACACTGTGCAGTACTTTGGAGTTAGCATTGACATGAATTCCTAATAAATGTTTGTAGCATCTTGCATGCGCTGAAAAATGTAGGTGGCTCTGGAGGCAAAGAGGGTAACTCATTATTTTATGGGTCCATATAGTAATTTCCTATTAATTTCCTCTGAGGTTTCCTGGAAATAATGATGTGTTTTTGTACTAATTATAATGGCATTGAACATTTCCTTGAAAGAACTGCTCCATGTCCAACTTAAAAAATATTCATTAATCATTATTTTGCTTTAAGAAACTTTCCTTAAATGTTCAATTTTATGCTTACCCATAGATAACTTTCACAGTTTTAGCATGTTCATCTGACCCACCGTTCACTGAACTATAAACTAGATTAAGCTTGCAATGAATTGACATTAATTGGAACTTTACAACTTGAATACTATCTGTATTTCCCTTTAATTAACACAAAATTACATTGTTAATTTTATAGGAAACTTCTTTGACATTATTAGGAAATTTTTCTGAATTATGGATGTAAAAAAATAAAGTGATACCCTAATTTTTTTTTTTTACACACATGTACCTATTAAAGTAGTCAGCAAGGATTGCTAATGGCAATAAGCTTTGAAATGTCGCATTATTTACTTATTAGGGTTGTTTTCTGCCTTTCTCACCATCTGATGTGTTTGCAGGTTGTGGTTTGATGAAATGATCAGCTTATGGGTGTCTGTGCAAAATCTTCCAAGCTGGGAAGTGGTGAGTAGATTCATTTGTTAAAAATGTTTGAATGTACAGTCAAGAGTCTTTCCTGTGTAAATGTTTTGTCCTACATCTTTG
>NW_019444567.1:0-1873 GCF_002814215.2 Seriola lalandi dorsalis
AGCCATACGTTTGTCTCCCACCACCCACGTCAGCGTGTTACTAATCATTATTTGTCAGTTTTACTGGACAAGTACTAGACATGTCCTGTGTTGCTCTGTATCCACCCTTCACCGCCGTGGTCAGTGAGCCACACAGTATTTTCTACAAGAATCCAGAGGACACACAAGGAGTCCTTAGGAGAGCAAATAATCAATGTCTGACTCACATGGGGCCTGATCAATTTCTCTAAACTGGGTTAGCATGAAGTGAAAAAGAAGACAGACTGTGCCCTCTACTCTCAGACCTTATCTGGAGACTTATCTGTCAAACGCTGGTCTCTGAGGTCTAGATTAAGATCCCTATCATGCTGTTAGGGTGTTCCTTTGCCAACTAAATGATTGTCACCCTCTGTCTATCTCTCTTTGTCTTACTTGCACTGTTGTCTTTTTCTCAATTATTTATATCATCCAGGCAGATAACTCTTCTTTTAGGAAATGTGACAGAAGCGACAGAACCCCAATAACTTCACTAAGTGCTGATTGCATTTGACAGTTGCAACATGAGGAAGATGTAAGGGCTTTTGAAGAAATTAATAATGTACTTGCAACCTTCTCTGGCATCTTGACTGTTGGGAGTGCAGTAGAGATGCCCTCTGATACAGTCATTGAACATCTGCATTGTTTTTATTTCTTAGCAATTCCTGGGCATGATGTTGAATTCCATCTTCTGTATTTATACCTTTGAAGTGTGAAACCAATAAGAGAAATGATTTATTAGGTAGATGGTAATCAGCAGTAGAGGCATTTATGAGGTTATTTGTTTTGTTGTGCAAATCTGTGACACTAGAACGATCGCTCTTCAGGCCCGAAGCACCGATGATTATCATAGAAATGGAGGGTTATGTTACAAACATGGTGCCGCCACCTCTCTTTTCAGCTTCCTTGACCTGCAATATAACCATTTCTTTTCATCGAGCAGCTTCATCAATCTGCTGCATTGACCTGAAATTGAATCTGCTTATGTTAATGTCCTGTCTTTGATGGGTTTTGTTTTAGATTCTCGGCCGTGTCAGAATCTATAACTACCTCCAAACATACGGCTCAGTGAGGATGATTGTGAAGGACGAATCCTGCTTTTGCAGATAGAAGGTTTGCTGTGGGCTCCATCAGAGGTCTAATGACAGTTGCACCCCTCCAATCTCAGAACAGACGTGTTAATTTGTATTCACACAGCACTCTTCCTCTGTGTACCCTGTTTGAGAGTGCTTAATGTTGTCAAATGATTAAGTCTTCTGGAAGAGATGAAAGGCCTTGCTTGGACAGGCTTTCAAATATTCAGTTGTTCAGACTCGTTATACTGAGTCCTTGGTACTCCATGAATGTTTATAGAGCAACAACTTTCTGATTTAATTTATTTAACTATGAGACAGATTTATATTTCTGTACCCATCAATCATCATGAATAATTATCAAATAATGTGTTGAGACAGTGTCAGTATCAAAGTAAATACCAGTGTTGAGCATACTTAATCAGATTACTGTCCATTAACACAGTTTCTCTTTTTGTTGGCACCAGGTGGAAAAAGAAACCTCTGAGCTTTAGTATTTAATTTTGCAGACATGTATAAGAGTGTGTTAGGAGAAACCATGTGCTTCTGTCTGATTATTTCCTTTCAGCATTGTTAATTGTTGTTCTCTTTGTGCTTTTTTTTTCAGAAGAAAGAATGGCTATGCTTGAACTGTCAGACGCAGAGGGCTCTGTCAGGAAGCTTGGGAGATATTCCTGCTCCTGTTGCACAGCCTGTGGGATCCCCCCGGCCACCTGCAACAGCCAATCAACAACCGCCTCAGCAGAAAGGGCCCAATCAACTTTCAGGGCCTAGGCCCGCAGGTC
>NW_019444568.1:0-1870 GCF_002814215.2 Seriola lalandi dorsalis
GGATAATAGAAGAGATTTATGTCTTGTAAATAGAAATAGATGGCATATTTATGCTGAACATTGTTGACAGTGCACAAGTTATTCAATAATAAAATAACTTTGTAAAAAAGGAAGCGCTGTGTGTTTATTCTTGTCCAAAAGCTCATGAAAATGTGTCTATAAGCAAGTAATGTGCTGTACAAATGGGAGAAATTCAGATGAAGTTGATGGAGGTCAGATATTTTTAATTCTTCATATTTTGTTTCAACTGAGATTATTCATGAACAGACGTATATAGTATATCACAAGTGACTCATAGTGGTGGAAGAAGTATTTGAGAAACTTCATTTAAACTTTAAACAGGCTGCAATTGTATTCATTCAATTCAATTTTTTTCACAATCTTCATACATTTTCTTTAATCTCAGATCAAGTTGCACATTACCTGCAGATTTCAGGCCATACATAGAGTAATACAAATTAAACTATGCAGCTCAGTCTTTCTGTATGTACCTCAGTTCAATTGTACTGTATTTTACACTTAATGTGTTTTGTCTTTGGTAAATCTGTGTAGTTAGTCAGAATAATTATTTAATGTCAGTTAATGTCTATATATTTGTCTTTATATTTATTTCATATTTTTTGTGTTTGGTAGAGTCTTTGGTAAATCTGTGTAATTAATCAGGGTAATTATGTAATGTCTATATATTTTTCTACATATTTATTTTATAATTTTTTTGTTTTGTAGAGTCTTTAGTAAATCTTTGTAGCTTGTCGGACCCATTTTACAGGGTGGACGCGCTTCCGGAGGCTGTCAGCTGTGAACACCGCATCAACTGCAATGAGTTTTGAGTGGCCCTGGCAGTACAATTTCCCACCGTTTTTTACGTGAGTCGGCTTTTTCTGAACCATATTTTTGAAACATTAATTATCTTTGCTTATCAGCCTCCGTTGTCTATATATTATTGAATCGAAGTGTGTCGATTTGCGAGCTAGCATTATGTTAGCCGGCTAACTGGCTAAACGAAAGAGCTAGGGAAGTGGATCTGTACATCTACTGGCTCTCTAAAGTTCATCTAACAGCGTTATTCGGTTTCATTCAGCGACGTATGAAGGCTGCCAACATGTAAAACACATCAATATATACATAATTTATTATGATGCGGTGTGTTTAAGAGCCCTTTTAGCTGTAGCTAGCTGTTTTGATAGTCATCTTTGCCTCAGTCTCAGCTGTCAGCTACCAAAACACGTTTATAAAGGTTTCCAAATAAAGCGTACATGCCCATAAACTATTAACCAGTGTTAGAACTAGTGACCTATTTGATTATGTAACAGGGTGTGAAATTTCAGCCATATACTGTCACTTCAAAGGTTTTTTTTTAAATCATGGTCACCCTATATAGATAGATAGATAGATAGATAGATAGATAGATAGATAGTTAGTATCATGACATCACATGAAAAAAACACAAGTTAAATAGACCAGGTTAGTTGTAAGAAAAAAGTGCAGGTTTACAAAACTGTAAAATCGGCTGCTATGGATAAACACTATGAATAAATATAGAATATTGTTATTAACATTGACGTTTGTGCCGATAGAACTATGTAGAATATCTAAACAGAGCTGGCAGTAAATCCTACCCCATTCATCATAGAGGGTAACAGGCACACCTCTCTCACACATACTCACCAGCCTGACAATACCTAGAACACCTCAGCGCTGAAATTCCTGTAAAACAAATTTATCGTATGGGCCAATACAAGGAACAGAGCGAATACAAGGAACAGTATAATTTCCGTTGCACTGATACAAAGTATTAACTGTATGTTTTCTGCTGTACACTGGCGACCATTTTAAATTGGTACGAGTGCAACACAGAGACAGTTGAGAA
>NW_019444569.1:0-2776 GCF_002814215.2 Seriola lalandi dorsalis
ATATGTAGGCTGCTCTTGTGATGCCACTGGTTTGATCAGAATCAAATTTCCACAATTGTTGAAGTGGCATCTACTCCACCATCCTTGCAAGGAGGTCAGTGGACACCTGTATGGTTTAATCAGTGGAGGACAAGCTCCTTGCACAAGCACTTTCTCCTTGTGGGGTATATGAAGTAGCGGTTTGAGCATTAGCAACTAAGTGGGTATTGCAATCACAGACTCGTTGGGTGTGAAATGATGACAAATAATGACAAGGAGGCAGGGACACCGCGAGACTGTGAGACTGTGAAAATGTGAATTCAAGAAGTGCTGCAGTCTGAGTGCAACAAGAGCACGCCTTATGTAAATCAGAAGCGCAGTTTGAGCCTCTATACAGTATAAAGCTTATATGTCACTGAACTTGCTGAGCTTCCCATAATGAGAAGAAGTGTAAAAAATAAATTAATAAATCGATTACAAACAGGTTTCACTCGATTATAGCCTGGAAATTTACTGACAACCTCACTGCTCAAGCAGCTTAGACAGTTTAAACAGGCTGTACCTACAGTATTTGCGCATCACCACTGCTTGGACTGATGTTGCAGCTGAACAAATCGCATGAAAACTATCCTGCAGGTTTCTGAAATCACGCGCGAGCATTGTCTGATAATCCCAACAAAATGTGTGATTGACGCAAAAGTTGTTTTTTTTTCCCGAGACAAATACTGTGTCCTGTGTTTTAGTGTGATAGTCTGGTCAAAGAGGACAGTCACTGAATGATAAATCTCGGAGAACATTCCTCAACATTCTTCACTTCTCGCGTTTCTGACAGCAGTGGTTTGCAATATTAGGACGGTAAAACAAACTGCGCTCACTTACCTTCAGTGAAGTAAAAGGGTGATGATCAATAATCCAATCCCCTGCCTTTATATTGGAATATGTCACTTTTTTTTCTCTTTGGATGATTCCACAGATTATTTTGCTTTTTACAGCCAGCGCGCGCTGTCAGAGAGCCTTTAGATCCTCGAGCATTTCCAACAAGTCTGCCTGTTCACGGGAGTATTACGTGAACGTGTGATGGTAACAGCGGGCTATGATGCAGGAAGGAGGGGAAAGTGTGTGTGTGTGTTTTTTCTTTTTCCAAAGTCCTTCCGGAAGTTGTCAACACATCTAAATCTCCCATCTCTCCCAAAAACAACTTATTCCCTGCACACTCACAGCCTCCATCTCTGATCTCATAGAGATGACAGTAATGTAGAGTTCGTTGTTTTTTTTTTTTTGTTTATTGTGTGTTTTTTTGTTTGTTTGTTTTTGCATCTGTTGCAGTGATTGATTTGAAAATATGGGCAGCTTTTCCTTACCTTTTATTTAATGAGAGTGAGAGAGAGGCAGGCACACACACCTAATTATTATAGGCCTACATATTCATATCAAAAGTTGAATCACAAAAGACGAAAAGACGCAATATTATTAAACTGCTCACAGGAGCCTACAGGGGGCATGGAGGCAGAAAACAATACCCAGGAGCCTGATTGACCTTACATGATGCACATGATGATCCATAGAAAAATGCGTAGTCACCATGATCCAAAGACACCTTGGAGGGGCAACTGATATACTTTCATACAAAAGAGACACCATCACAAAATGTTCAAAAGCCATCGACCACCCACCGATCATTTTTAATAAGCAAGCAGCACAGCTCTGCTGATTTCTCTGCACCGCGCTGCATAACCCAGTTCGACTCTCAACTGATGCAGGCCTCTTCAAAGTGTGAAACGCCAACCCGAGGAGAAGCAGAAATCCCACAGTGATCGACTGAGATGGAGCTCGAGTGAACCGAAAGATCTCGCTCACCTGCTTTACTGGGGTCTGTGCCAACATCAACTCTATCTTTTAAGATAAGGGAGATCTTCTTGATGTGTTTGAATGGATCCTAGAGGCCATGAAGTACAGGCTATTGTCTTAATCTGTTCAAAAGCTGATTGTCAGACCTGAAATAAACTGAAACCTGGGCAATGGCAAGTTATTGGCAGTAACATACCATATGGGCTGTATCCCTACAGAGCTGAAGTGAGGGAGAAACAATATTGACACCCTATCTGTCAACACACTCTTGAGTAAGGTGGCATCCTCATCCTCTTCACTGACCTGTTAAAATTCTTGTTTTTTTGTTTTTTTTCCTGTTCGTGTCATGTCTAAGCAGCATCAACATTATGGTGTGAAAATGTCTGGAAGAAGGACGCAGAAAAAATTATTTCATTTTGTTCACATTTGTCTTTTAAATCTCTGAAGTTACCTGCAGCTTTCGTCTTTATACAAAGCTCTCTGCATGCGGCAGTAGTTTCAAGAGAAAACTGATCTGACCATCGGCAATACTTTCCAATTACATACAGGTATACTGAGGATCTGTGGGGATTTTAGCTGGTAGGCAGCTCTGGCTTATGTAACAGGAGTGTCTCTTTCCTAAAATGAGTAATGCCGCTAAAAGGCCATTGGGATAACAGGAAAGAGAGCGGTGGAGCATCTTTAACCTGCTCCCCACCTACCCACAAAACCACCTACTCTCTCTTCTCTGAGTCCCGGTATCACATGGCTCTCCAAAACTCTCGTTGTCTTAGCAGAACAAGTTGTGCTGTATCACAAATCTGAGTCCTGGAATCCCTTATATCACTGTCATTATTTTAGAGTGGGAGGTTTATAATCCTTCTCAAATCTTTCACTGCAGGAGGGAGTCAATCACCTCTATGTCAGCTGTCTAAGTTTAAGTCTAAAATAGTTTTCCAGACCTCAACCT
>NW_019444570.1:0-1868 GCF_002814215.2 Seriola lalandi dorsalis
CAAGGGAAAGAATGTCCGTCATCTGTTCAGTTCTATTCTTCACTGTGCTCCATCACTCCACTCCACCTCTCTCTCCTCCAGTGCAGTAGAGAGCAATCAGCAGAGTGGGGCTATAAACAAATGTCATGTGAGTGCAATAGGCCTGGGCCAGTGTTGCTGACTCCAGGAAGACTCAGTGTGATGACCCCAGCACTATATACCCAGAGAAAGACAGAAGCACAGAGAGAAAACAAAGAATAGAAAACAATGGGATGTAAACTGAGGACATATATTCAGAAAGACTAGGAAGAGAAAGAGAAAGTGATGGGAGGAAAAAAGGAGAGAGATAACATGTAAAGACTGTGTCCCCAAACAATTGTATCCTGCCCTGGTTGACAGTATATAAAATGGGGAAGGTAAGAAGCTGCCAGAAGGCACTCTCAGTCACTCAACTGATCGATAGCTACCCAGATCAATTGTAGCCTGCTGGCTGACTGCTGCTCTCATTGGTGTTGTTTTATGTCCTGATGTGTGGGGGGAAATAACATGAAGAATGTGACATACCTGAACATTGACATCCTCTTTCTTGAATATGAGGGAGCGAACTTCATCTGGGTCCACATTGAAGATAGCTCTTAACAGAGACGGCTATAGAGACGGAAAAAAAGACAGTACATGCTTAATCACACTACTACATCCTTAATTTGCAAGGCAGTAATTTTCTATGCAGACAAATGTGTTATCAGTGAGAGTTATGACAGTTGCAAATGGAAGAGTCTCACACACAGACACTATAATCCCAAGCTGGTAGAGAGCCATAGGTCACCAAAGGCTGTATATCACACATTTGTTTATGACAGTAGCAGCTGCGGCATACAGCATATAAACACGCACAGGTATGCACACACCGGTGCGTAAATGTTTGTCATGTGTCTGTGAGGGGTTGAAGCTCTGCTGCCACATGGTGTGAGGACACTTGATAAGAATGAAAAACAGCAATGTAAAATACAAGTTGAATGTGGAAAAAAAATGGCAGGTTATCTATGAATACCAAAGCATTTCTTCTTCTCCACTACTATTAGGACAATTTAAGTTATCCAAGGTATGCATGTTTTTGAGAACAGATGTCAAATTTCCCCGGAAGGAAGAAGCTGCAAATGCATGAGAGATTAAACAAAAATACCCTGGACACACCTCTTTTACCATCTCTCACTTTAGTTTCATATACATCTGTGTAGGTTCATGTAAACAGCTGGCATGAGCGCATGGTGCCAGCTGATACTGAGTGGGATTTGTAAACAGTGTTGCACAGCAGTCAGCATAAACCTTCAAGAGGTATTGCTGTGCAACAGAAGAGCATGAGCCCATTCAATTTAAAGGTTAAGAGAAGTAACATTATATTAACCTCTCAATTCAGATCTGGATACTGGATACTCAAAATACAGTTTTCAATTATCTTTATATAATTACTAACTTAGCAACAGTGATTTTATTCTGTTTATAATACCACTACTCTCTCTCTACTAGTACTCTACTGCTCTATTACCTGATAGTTGTAGCAATATGTTCAATGCTGTTTTAATTTAAGGATTTCAACTGGGGAATAATATAGATCATGTACAATTAACTGTGAGCGGTGCTCTACTTTGTGCTGCATCATTATTTAAAATGCACTGACAAACTAAAACACTGACACGATGATGCAGATTTAGCAGAGACCCCAATTACCATTCCCTATTTTGCAATATACCAAGTAAGTCCACTGAAATATTGTCCGTCTCACTGACAAACGTTTTTCACATATTCACCCTTAATCCCAGCAAGGGCTGCCAAGGTAAAGTGAGAATGAAGTTATGCCATTAAGTACTATATAAACACTATGATGTGAA
>NW_019444571.1:0-4542 GCF_002814215.2 Seriola lalandi dorsalis
AGGACAGCGAAGATGTAACCACACACACACACACACACACACACACACACACACACACACACACACACACACACAAATGAAATGCCCTATGCAGCAGACATGCTCTCCCTATCTCTACACCCATAGCTCTTTTTCTCTCAGTGTTTATCTTGTGTCAGTGGAAATGCATTAGGAAACAAAACGGTAGTGATTTTCAGACTCGCAGAATAATAGCTGTAAAGAGATTCCAACCATATATGAGAGGGTGGGCTCTGAAAGCAATCAATACTTACTTGTTTTCGCAAAGAAAATTACCTATTTAAAAGACAGAAATCAGTTCAGCCTCAAAGAGTAAAAAAAGTAGCAAAGCATATTATTCAAACAACAGATATTTATGCCAAATCTGGTGAAAAGGGTTCCAGCCAAACCAGTACCAATGGTAATAGTCTATTAAGTCAGAGGTCATGTTTATGAATTATTCCTCCTGACTCTGGAATACATCATTTTGCATTCACCCCTGTGTGGGATAAAACAGAGCTTCCTGTTAACCATCGCAGCCTAAAAGAGAATAGAGACTGAGGTCGAGCATAAAATCATCTCCAGTCTACCAAATCAATAGCAAGCAGGATGTGGGCTATCTTTCAGAAAAATATCTCTCTACTGTGTCTCTTTGCTCATTTCTTCTGTTAGCCTTCTCTGTCCTGGGGTTATTTCTGACCATCAGGCTTTAGGTCACGCTGTCTGATGTAGAGAAAGGCAATCTAAGACTACAGGGACTCTAATCCCCCTGTGTTTCTCTGTGAGTCATGATGATTATCACTCTGATCAGATTACAGTTTATAAATCCACAGGATGTCATGATGTCCGCCTGTTTCTTTCTATGGTTGTTTGTACATACAGCACAGTGGTGAATGGAAATGTGTCACTCTAGTAATCTTACAGAAATATTTACAGTTTCAGCAACACAGAATATAATAAATTACTATTCCAGCGCGGTTGCTGTTGCTAATAAACAAAAAAAAATGTGTTTGTGACCATTGCTGCCGAACATCAGACTAAAGTTCGTACACAACCTGCATACTGTGTGTTTTTTTTAACTGAATTTTTTACTTGCTTTCTTTGTTGGTGTGGGCAGCTGGGTACACTCTGAGGTAGCCTACGTCTTAACATTTCAGAAAAGTATGAGTTGAATTGTAATCAGCCACTTGTCAAAGCTCCAAATAGCATAGCTATAAAGCTTTGTGAATGACATATTCATTTTGGTATGATAGCAGAGAAATCTGTAGAGGTGTGTGTTTTTAACTTTGTTTATTAGAGTGTGGTGAGTGCTGTGTAAGTGGTGTTTCCTGTAACTTTATATTACTGTAGTCATACAAGTACAGCATCAGGTTACATTTCACTAGTCAGCTGTTCTCTTATCTCTGCTGGCATCCCCTGCTTCTTTCTGTTTGTCTTTGGAGAAACCCACTAGTGTGACACAGCCCTTTCTACACAATGAGGACAGGATGACATCACTGTGACATCATTGGGGTTATTATTATATTATTTATTGGGGCTGCGTGTAGAGCCACAGAAGACATTACAACATTACAACAACAACCACTGTTTTAAGAGGCTAATCTCCTTGTGATGAGTAAACTGACCATCATGTATACAGTAAAGCATATGCACACACACACACACACACAAACACACATACACACACACATATATGTTTAGGGTTGTTATTCAGGGCTGTTTACTGGGATAAATCATATTTAGATCACAAAAACTGCTTAAAAATAATTTATGTGAGCCAGGGAGTCCAATCTAGATCAGAAACTCCCAGATTTGATTATTATTTCATTAAGGTTAAGAATTGATTGCATTCATCCCAGCTGATCCTATGAAACTAACATAGAGCACTGCTCCATTTAAGCAGTTTCTTGTTTCTTACTTATGGACATTTTATCCCTATAGGATATTAATAACATTTTGGAAATTTGGAATTTTGAAATCCTGCATAGGTTAATATGCACAGTACTAAGCATGTGTTTGGAATAGGATGCTCATCTGATTTTGGTGTAGAGTGATATATATCCTTGCAAATAAGAAACAATTTGGTAGTAGTGAGTATGTTTTTATGTCTGATTCTGCAGAAAGGGAAACAGTTAATATCATTGAGGCAAATTTAAGCCAGTTTATAATAATATCTATATTTGCATTTGTGTTTCGGAAGTGAAACACCAGTTAAATGTGAAGCTCAGCTCACAACAGCTTAGCTTTGGCTGGGAGACTTTTTATTTATTCATTTTGCGCTCTTCAAAACACACTTCTTCCATCAGAGACGGTCTAAAATTATGTTTGTCTTTGAATAAAGAAACTGACACATTTAGCAATTCTGTTAAGTGATTTTATTTGCCTCTTCTTCTTTAGACCTAACAAATTTTCTTTCCTCATCTCTGTGCAGGCATTTTATTTTTTGAACTTAGTTCTCACAGACCAGAGTCGTGACTGAGTCTCTCGTGTTAATAATGTATCCACATGAAATAAAGTGAGAACGTAGCCACAGAGTGTGGGCAGGGCATTCAACTTGACCTTTATTATTAAATGCTAAATTAGCATTAATTACCACAGTTTGTTTTTTTTTCTTTCTGCGAAGCGTGACTGATTTAGAGAGCATATGAGGGGGACATTATGCATGACTTTTTTTTTTTTTAAATCAAGGCGGATAAAAAAAGCACTCCTTTTGGATAGTGGAATTTCATGTCAAACAGAAAGTCATGTTGAAATTAAACTTTTTTGTGGTCAGCCGCAGTACACATCTGCTCCGTAAAGTAACTGTACTCTCCTTTTGAGAAAAAAAAAAAACAAAAACCAGCAATTCATATTTCATACTTTTGGATGTCATGATGGTGTCCCTTATCTTTGCATTAATTCCATTGAATTTCATCAGACATTCATTTTTCAATTCAGTTCAAATCCAGTTTCATTTGGACTTCAGAACTGGGTTTTCAAGACCAGCAAATGATGTAGTTCGTAAAAGAAAGAAATCATCAATAATATAAACAATAATATAATATACTAAATGTTCCAAATATTATATTTCTAAATGTATTATGCTCAGACAGTAGTCCCGTTCAGATCATGAGAGACTGGAGAAGAAACATTTATAGTCAAACAACCACAAAACCTGTATAACACAGTTAGAACAATCAGGATATAAAACAGAATTAAAACAGGATTAATAAAAGCTATTACAGGTCATTAAAACATCAGGAAGTAAAACTTTGGAAATTTCTAAGGGAAATTAAAAATTCAAGCTTACAGTGAGAGCAGTCCACAGGTGATAATGTTAAAGTGGTGCATAGTGCATGGAAACAGTTCATGCCTATATGTGTAATCTAAGGTTTGTAAATGCATATCATGATATGATTGTCATTAAGGAAGTCGATCCAACATCATAATACAGACCTAAATAATGAGTAGTATTTGTCATATGTCATTATATATTATCTCTGAAGTTATTTTCATGCATGCACTTTTGCATTTCTGCGATGAATGGAACTATACTGACCAGGTTTTTTGTTTATTATTGTTGTTGTGAAAACCATGAAGACAGCTGCATTTAGATGAAAGAGCAGGGTGCGTGTGTTTCATTTCACCCTGATTTTAAATTGCACCTTATAGCCACTGCATCACCGTATTTTCAGGTTCCCAACATCCTACCTTTGCAAATTAAATCAGAACACTGATACTTTCTGAATTATGGTCCTATGCACAGTCTGAAGTTATAAATCAAGTTGGAGAAGTGGACAGGGTGTGTGGAGTGAAATAACAAGGACAAAATTAAGAAAACAATTTTCCCACAAAGTGATTTTTTTAAATTTTCTCAGATTTTGGACCCCACTGTATATCCCACTGTTTAATATCCACTAAATATGCCTCCCTGCACTGATAGAAACAGGCCTGTGTTGCAGCCTTGCAGACCTGCAATGGCTCTTATGAGGCTTTTAAACTTGTTATGGGTTGCAGCACTGATGAGGATGTTAAAAACCTGTAGGGTGACATATAAAGATCAAGAAGAAGAAATTGAGCGATGGTAGTGAAGGAGAGAAACAGGCAGACTGAATGGACGGAACAAGATGATAGTATATAGAGATACAGAGAAGACAAATGTCAGGAGCAAAAGGTTGGAAAAATGCAAAAAAAAAAAAGAGGAAAAGAGAGGGGAGGCTGCAACAGGGAGAAGGGCACTCATTAGGCTGTCAGATCATCCTGCAATCACTGCGAGTGTTGAGGACACAGGCAACAACATAAGGCTCTTTGAGATGGCACTTAATTTTATAAAGACACAGCCTGGGGACAAAGATTAATCAGTCACAGAGAGGTAGGAGTTGCCCCTTGACACACACATCTCCCTTACCCTTTTCAGAGCTGTGGGAGGAAGCCGGTGGGCTGTAGTGTCAGGCGAAGTGGGTGGAATCAAACCAGTGAGAGCATCACTGATGATGTTGGTTTCATCATGGGGTTTGACCATGTAACAGAGAGCAACAGAGGTATGAATACAAATAGGTTTCGATC
>NW_019444572.1:0-1867 GCF_002814215.2 Seriola lalandi dorsalis
TTTGGGGGTTCAAGTTATTTTGAGGTGAGGACCAAAAGTACAGCGGACGTGTGGTTTGGTGCATGAGAAGAAAATGGTGGCGATTTTTAAGCAACGGCTCAGGAGACAATCTGCCGACAGGTGTGCACAGGGCAACTTAAATAGTCTGCCTATAGTGGCTCTCCTGCGGATGTGGTCCTATGAATTTAGAATGTGCAATTTGCTATCTGACCATGTATAACAATGTTTGGCTTTCATTTGGGTGCGATTTGCAAAACCTTTGTCAGAATTTAATCTGCCTTATTTTTCAACAGCTTTACTCATTTAGCTCTTCACATACATTTACACACTGACTTAACTGACACTATCTTCCTCTTAAACTTTTTTATATAATAACCACATACATTCTGAACTACTGACAAACCAGCAGCAGCTGCACCTATTTTTACCTCCCTCTTTAGTCTTCTTGATCTCCACTCTTGCCTCAAGTACAATAGTTCTTTAGCTGCTTTAAATAGGGTTTCTGCTGCCCTCTGCAGGTAGAACCGCATACGAGCTGGTAAGTGACAACACCAGGCTTAAAACTGAATCCAGACACTATTAATTCAGTCAGTGCTTTACCTACTGTGACGAGTCAAAATATCTTCAGACAAAATGTCCTATAGCCAATAAACTACAGGCTACAATAGGTCAGCTGCACAGGATAACCAAACTGCGACACCACCAATGTTGTGAGTGAGAATGCATGAAAACTAGTGAGGAGAGAAGTACAAATAAATGGTTGGAAGTAAAAAGTAGTAGTAGTATAAATGTAAATGTGAAGATTCTTACTGAAAATGAAGGAAAAAAAGAGTCTTTATATCAATTATACCCGAAACTTTATCTTTAGCAATAACTTTTACTTATATAATCAATAATATATCAAATAACATGCAAGTTAAAATCAATTCAAATGAACACACATGGAACATCTGACATAATTGTGAGGGAACAGTATAAATATAAATAAAAATAAAAGGTTGGGGGCATCTTCCTAATTTATTATCGAGAGTAATGGATTAAGGATGAAGCTAAACCACAAATTAGATAATCAAGTGGACTTTATTATTCTGTTGCAATAGAAAAGACATGCAGTATGTTGCCCTGCTGCTTCTGTAACTGATGATGATGATGATTTGCTGTGAGTTACGTATCTGTGTGCATTATTAAACTCCGAAGTTAGTTATAACCCCGCCCTGCTGTAACCGAGCAGTCCAGTCCTCCTCGATGTATTGGTGGTAGGGGTCATTCGAGTGCTCCCTCCTCTTGGATTTGACTGTGCTCACCAGGATGGCCACAATGATGAAGGCAAATAAGCCGATCATCACCGCCAGATACCAGATGACGTCCCTGAAGTTCTCCTCAGCCAGTGTCTTGTCTAGAGCGTTGGCTGCAGCTGTCACGTTACGCCTCCAGTTGTCAAGATAGTGACCCAAAGCACTGGTCAGGGACCCCTCCAGATGAAGGGTCAGGTTGGACCAATCAGAGGCACTTATCTAGTTGGTGGGAAAACAGAGGATGATTTTCTTCTATTTTAAAAGTTTAAGAATATATACTTGTCTTTAAAGTACACTGAGTGTGTTGTATCCAAATTCTATTGGTACAACTAAACTAACTTCTTTTCCGCAGCTATACAAGAATAAAAGACAAAAAAAAAGTAGATATAAACAAAAGTAATAAAAGTAATTTCATCAAATACTCATAATAAAAATGGCAATTTTAAAGAAATAAGCCCATTAATATAGGTGAACAAATATGTAAACATTTTAAGGGGACAACTTCTCTACAGCATAAAACAGTCTTAACTAAATGGGCAACAATCACAGTTTAACTCACCCCACAACTGTTG
>NW_019444573.1:0-2609 GCF_002814215.2 Seriola lalandi dorsalis
AGGACACCCTACCAACTTAATCATAAGGAGACAGACAGTGAGAGATTAACTCAAGTCTCCAAAGGCAAATATAGTCTGGACTGCACATGTTTACCGTTTTGTTGGGGAATTATGTGGATTTACTCATGGCAATACACACAAACTTGCTGCCTGAAGGAATTTGGCAGTACAAGCCTCTCTGTTCATGCAATAACAATATAAGTGTGGTTTGGGTTTACAGCCTATTTTGTGATCTGTATGATCTTCCACTGTCATCAGATCACATTTAAGTTGGATATTGTCTGCGACAGTTGAGCCCACACATATGCTGTGCAGTACAATACAGTATGCATGACTGGAAAATCGATAGAGGTCTTTTTACGAGGTTTTCGCAGGATTGGTCATTTGGTATTTCCTGTCCAGGACGCGAGGTAAAAAGTGCTATTCAGGAGGCAATAAAATACCAACAACTACAAAAATGGCAGGTCATACGACAGTGTGTGGAGTAGTTTTTAATCTATTTACCTTTTCTTTCAGAGTCGCTTGCTTCTCCATCCTGTCTGACTGCTTTGGTTTGTGCGGCGGGTTATCGCTCTCATCCCATCACACTCCTTGTTGACTGTTTTATCGACTGTTTATGCATCAAGAGGTGTTCAAAATGCAGCCAAGAAGTCCACGTTATAGTGCAGGTGTCGATAAACAGCGAGGAAAATCCACAAAAACGGAGCTGTGTGGCGTCCTGGAGAAACTTTTCTCAGGGAAAGTGCGCCATGTTGTCAAATCTTTTCCTTTTTTTTCTTGTCTTTTTTCCCCTGTTGCCATAGCGGATTTCTGAGCGCTGTGCAGAGGGAGGCATGAAGGTCTGTGGGAGCCTGAGTCAGGAACAGAAAAGGAGTCAGTGAATGTAGCACTCGGTTATGATTTGTTTTGGTTTTACAAACCATTTAAAAAGTGGAATTCTGTACATACTCATACCTGGTGAAGATGTTTCATATTATGTCCTGTCTGATAAGTGGAAAATTGTCAAATATAAAGTGTTTAAAAAATAAATAAATAAAATTTAAAGTGGGAAAAAAATGGAATTCAAAGTAAATGTTTGGTAACTTTCCGGTCAGAGGCATTCATGGACTCTGTAAGGTCAGGGGTGAAGGTGAAAAAGGGGCACCTACTGGTGCACCACAAGGGCTGATTTGATACAGGTTCCCTCATCCCAAAGTCACTACCTGTGTCCCAATTCAGGGGCCGCCTTGCTTTCCTCAGCAGTGAAAGCTTGGATCCAATCAGTCATTGGGTCATCATTCGTGGTTCAACCTATCCCAAGATTCATTGCACCCCAGTAATGAAAATAATATGGCAGCAAACAATGCCGAAAGTCTAAACAATACACTTTTAAATGTAAGTGCTGGGTTCCAGCTCAGCTGACCAGATAACAACTGTTGTGTGCAAATCCTCTGTAGGCAAGACCGTCTCATTTCGGTTTGGCCTTCGTGGTCTACAATGGCTGCAAAGGCCTCACGTCACAGCGTAAAGGTTTTTGGAATGGGCATTTGGTTAGAGTAAGCAGTGTGTCCCTAAGTGGTATCACAGCAGTAGAAATGCACAGAAGACACAGTATGTACTCACACAAAGACTTTACTGGCCTAGGATGACTTGTGTTGACCCAGCAATATACCTTAATCACTGCAGACACTTAGTCACATTATAGGGGGAAAAAGACATAGACTATATTATATATTGGGCAGGACTAACTCATGCTGAATAATAAAAAGCACAGTGTCTACACTGAACACCCCTGCAAGTATTTCAAGTCTTTATTTATTTGAGTATTTATATTTCCAAAATTAATTGCAGCCTTAATGGTGAGTTTAGATAACTTTTGTATCAATGACTATTTCTGGCCCTGAAGATTGAGACTACAATCATAATTTACAGGAAATTTGCAGACATAAGCAGGCTGTCTAGTAACACCAGGAAATGAGGCAGACTGATGCAACTCATGAGCTCTGAAAAATGTGCAGCTCTTCACCAGCAGATGGTGTAACAATCCTTTACAGAGAAGCCTTTGCCCTTGACACCAGTAGTTGTGTAATTCCCTGCAAAGTAACAAAAAGTCTGAAGTCTTGTAATAGGCCTTTTTCACAGCAGCCATTTTGGTATGAAACAGCAGGAAGAAGAGACATGTAATTAATAGTATTTATGACGGCTGATTTGCTTTAAGTTGTGCCAGTTTTGGGTGCCTGATTGATATGGCTCTTAATGGGACATTTAAATGGAGTGGAGTCATTGTTAAGGTTATTGGCCCCACCTGTGCTTTCCCTGCTCTGACAAGTCAAAATCAGCTGTGATAAAAGCATAGAAGTTTTTAGTGTCACATAAGTTGTCATAAAGTCAGCAACATGTCAACACTGGGGTGTCCTGTTACATATTACAATTAATATTTGTCTACACAACTGTGGTTGTTTATTGTATTGGTTCCTACACATTTTAGAAAAGAAAAGAACAAGTATTAATGAATGTGCTTGAAATCAAGGCAGCTAATTTTGTCGTAGCTTTTTCCCCCACTTGACAGTATGCACAACCTCACTTGACAGAATGACCTACATACAGTTTTGGAAGAAGTTAGACACTTG
>NW_019444574.1:0-1814 GCF_002814215.2 Seriola lalandi dorsalis
CCTGCAGATCTTAGAGACCTATTGGCCTCATATGCATGGAACATTTCTGAAATATATTTAGGGCCCAGACCAGTTCGTGGCCTGTGGTGACTTTTACAGTGGATGTGATGATGTGATGTACAATATGGAGCAGTCAACATAAAACTGAGCCTAAAGTATCTTGTTTATTTTATTTTCAGTTTCGTCAACATAAAAACCGTTACAGGGTTGAGCTCATGATTTGATGCTCTGTGTTGAGAAAGGAGGTTTTTCATTTGCAGTTGAAGAGTTTTAAAAACACCTACATTAGCTGTTTGCAATTGAAAGATTTAAAGTGAAAGTTGAATTTAAATCAGACTTTGCTTTTCCTAGCAATGGAAAACACTCATATCATGATAATATGAATACTATACAACACAAATATGCATGTGCAGACACACTGTTAATACACCGGAGTATAAATACCTGTACAGAAACACACACTCTCAAAATAATAATACACTGTAACATACACAGTATCTCCACATACACACTTCCTATACACAAATACACATGACCTGAAATATGACCTGAAACATACATGACCTGAATGCTTTTTTAAGAAAAAATCTAAATACTACAATCAAATATTATCTCATGTGTTCTACCATCGTGGGCCGTCCCATCATGTACAGTAACTGTAAACTGTATTATGTCTGGAATATAAACAAAACATCAGTCGGATGTTTTTCCTGTCGTGAAAGAGGAGGAAAGTTTTTGATACTGCCATTTGAGAAAATAAATTTAGCTAAAATCCTGACTGATAAGTTGATTCGCCGAATGTCATCTTCAAGCAGATCTTAGAGGTACAAACGCATGAGACATCCTGTTTATTTTCTCTGTCTGCTCTCCGGTACGAGCCTCAGACTGGGATCAGAATCTGCTGCAAACAGGAGCCATGGAGGAGGAAGTGTTTGCTTTTTTGGAGACATTGTACAAACATATTAGGACACCATTTAAAGCAAGCCCTGCTGGAGAGAAACAAAGAAAAGATGTGTGAACTGTTTCCATTGATGTTCGGGATGTTGTGCATTAATACCAGAGGACATGAGGAAGCAATGAAGCCAGACAGCCGGAGCTAAAGCTGCCACTGCTCCGAATCACTGTGCCGGGTTGAAACTGGGCCACGGACGCTTCACTTTCACTGTGTCACCTCCGCATTCAGACACACAGCGGCGCGTAGCACGCTGCGGCTAGCTTATTGCAGTGTGTGTGTGCCTGCACTTGTGTTACATACTTATTTACTGCTGGGCTGGGAGGAATGAAAAGAGACCTTCATTTTGGATCTAACCTCGCTTGACCACACACCACAAGAAATGTGGGTAAATATATATCCATAAGAGCTTCTACCCTTTAGTCTGCTGGCCCCGGGGACTTAATGAAATAGACGCTGGAGGCCCCCCTCTACAATCAGCAGACTGAGGCCCAGGGCTCAAATTATAATCAGCCTCAGTTTACACATTGTTTGTTGTGGGGCATTTAGGCCGTCCGAGCTCAGACAATGCGGTTATACTTTCCTGCAGCAAATGGCCTGCATCCTGTGCCTGAACACTGCCAAGAAAACCCTCAAATAACAACGGGGAGAGAGAGGGAGAGAGATGTGGCTTCTGTGGGTCTTGCCTAAGAACAGGCCTCAACCTGGCTGCATGTTTGTCAGCAGGGAGAATCAGATATGGCCTCATTTCCCTGGAAACCACCTCCAGTCACCCTCTCCTCAGACTTTTTTATTTATCCGTCTTCTCTTTCACCCCTAGGTCTCGCTTGCCTCATGCAAATTATTAGTCTGCACTTTCCAT